>NC_133144.1:34263441-34415941 GCF_048418815.1 Hemitrygon akajei
TGGTCTTTGTAGATAATATATTTTCTCTTTCCCTTCCACCAAATATAGACCCATTGCACCATCAACTGTGGAAGGGTTGTTGTCACTTAATGGCATTGTGAGCCATTGACTAAACTGTAGATTATCTAGCCCATTATTTCCCAATCTCTTCATGAATTTTAGAAACTCTAGGGGAGAGAAGAAAGGGAGTGATTCATGTACTGGTGCCTTGTTGATAACTATGACAGCTAATTTGAAGATTTCTTTATTTTTCTGGGCAGAAATTTTCTGAGCACCATTTCTCATGCTTTTCCAGAATTATATGATTTGAAAACAAGCTAGGTGATGACTCCTGAACTTATTTGACAAAAAGATTCATAACAACAGTTTCAGGAAATGTATATTATTTTACCTCAGAGTGATACAACTTCATTAGGAAGGAGCCATTTGGGACCATACCCATGTCCATTCTTTCATGTTCAAAAGACTCAAGGTGATAGAAAGAGGGAGAGTTCATACAACAGAAATGTTTAGGAGTATATCATTGATAGATAAATTAAATAGTGGAACAAGACTGGAGTGGATTATAAACATGGAACAGGCCTTTTGACTCAACTAACCTTTAAGGATGCCTGGTTGTTCTTTTGGGTACAGCAGAGTAACAGCTAAGGTAATATAATAATAGCTACGATGTTGAACTAGAGACAACAGTGTAAATCAAAGCAATTACCAACCAAACATTGAAATGCCTTGATAGAGTGGGCATGGAGAGGATGTCTCCAATAGTGGGGGAGTCTAGGACCATCAGGCACAGTCTCAGAATAGAAGGATGTATTCTTAGAACGGAGATGATGAGGAAAATCTTTAGTCAGAGGGTGGTGAAGCTGTGGAATTCAGTACCACTGATAGCTGTGGATTTCGAATTATTGAATATATTTAAAATGAAGGTTGATAGCCTCTTGATTAGTTAGGGTGTCAAAAGTTATGGGGAGAAAGGAGGAGGATAAAGGGGAAAATAAATCAGGTATGATTAAATAGTAGAGTATAATCAATGGGTTAATTGGCCTAATTTTGCTCTTATCTCATATAGCCTCATGGTGTTTGAATTTAAGAACAAGCTCAATAATTTTCCTATGAAATTACTAGATTTTTGTAAAACCTAGATTGTTGTAAAAAGAGGCTGTACAGTAGTGTAGTGGTTAGCATGACATTTTACAGAGTCAGCTGTAAGATCTGGGTTCAATTTCTGCTCCAACTGTAAGGAGTTTGTATGTTCTCTCAGTAGCCATGTGGGTTTTTGCCAGCTGCTCTGTTTTCCCCCACGTTACAAATACACACAGTTAGGGTTAGTGAGTTAGAGGGCATGCTATGTTGATGCCAGGAGCGAGGGGACACTTGCATCCTGTCCAGCACAATCCTTACTGATCTGATGCATTTTACAATATGTTTCAATGCACATGCAAGAAATAAAGCTAATCTTTAATCTAAACTTTGAAAAGTGCACCTCATCACTCACAGAAGGAAATCTGTTATCATTACCCCATGTCAACTTCCTGCGACTCCAGATTCTCCATGGGTTATAATTCTTAGCTGCCTCCTCAGTCTGGGAATGGTTAGGTTTGGTAATAATTATGTCCTCTATCAGCAACATCTGTATCCTGACAACATAAAGGAAAAAGAAAACTATAACCTAATTTGAGGAAAAATTCTGATTTATTCACATTAAGTTAGGGAAGCATTAAAGGTTTCTGTTATATTTTGCAACTCCAAAATCAATCAAAGTCAAAACATGGAAGAGCCACGGATAACATTCCTTAGTTTCATTTTCAATTTTAGCGAGGCATGCACATATGATGTGGTGGCGTTATGACGTGTGACATTCATGTACTTTTACACATAACCGATAATGAATTTTATAACGACTAAGAATGCTTAATCAAACACCATATTTAGAATATTACTCAAATAATACTGAAATATTACTGAAATATTGAATACTTAACACTCCTTGCGTACCTATAAACTCCAACTCAATATAGAATGCATCTAAACACACACACTATATATATGCACATATAGTATACTATATAAAACAACTATTATAAAGACATCCACAACATAGTAAATTTTAAATTGTCCTATCAGGTCTAAAGATCTAATTTTTGAGGACGATTTCTTACTATTGTGAGACAGTGTCTTTCCTGACAAGGGGGATCACCCTACTTGGCAGGTGAGACTTATGGCTGTGAAACTATCTCAGGTCTGGGGCCTCCTCTGAGATGGTTGTAGGAGTTGACAATGGGTCTTCAGGAAGTGGTTCTGACAACTCTGGATACCTTTCTTCTAGATGTGTTGGCATCCCGAACAGTGCATGGCAAACTGCTCAATCTGCTGATCTATCCCTGGCCACCAAATAAAGCTTCAAGAAATCACTTTCATTTTGACCACACCAAGATGACTGGCATGAAGCTCCTTCAACACTTTAGCACTCAGCCTAGATAGTACAACTCTCAATCCCCACTTAAGGGATCCTCCATCAAGGGCAAATTCATCTCAACAATTGTAAAAATGTGGGAAGTGGAAATTCTGCTGCACGTTCCAGCCATTTTGGGTTGCATTGTAGACGTGAGACAATGTGGAATCTTTTCTGGTTTCCCTTTGGATCATCTCTGCCATAAAAGGGAGACTTTTGATTTGCATTAGTGAGAATACGTCAAGAGGAGTGACCTCTTTTGTAAATTTCTCAGGTAGTTCCTTTTCCAAGGAGAAACGGGGCAATCCATCAGCATTTCCATAATTATTTGTCCTCATGAATTCAAACTTTGTAATTTTGTCCTCCAAGAAACGGAGCCCATGTCTGCATTTATGCTGCTGCTGCTGTTAGTGAATACATTCTTTGTGAATTGAAAATGGACACTAGTGGTTGATGATTAGTAATGAAGGTAAACTCTCTCTCATACAAGTACTGATTGAAATGTTTTACACTCCAAACCACATTCAAGGCCTCTGTCAATCTGTGTGTAACTTTTCTCTGCAGCAGTAAGGAAACTTGATGCAAAATTCACTTCCATTACTCATAACATGTGACATGACTGCTCCTATACCATAAGGCGATGCATCAAATTTCACTGGACGATGTGGATGATAATGTGTGAGTGCAGTGGTCTGATGTCACCATTTCCTTCGTGCTTCGGAAAGCCACTTCACACTGCTTTGTCATTTGCTATTTATCCCGATCTGGAGTAATGAGTTCAAGGGGTGGAGCACAGTAACCAGGTTTGGCTGGAACCTGTTATAGTAATCGACAAATCTTAAGAAAGACCACAACTGTGATACATCCTTTGGCCTTGGGGCATCCACCACGGCTTGATCTTTCTCAGCACACTTGTGTAAATCTTGTGCGTCAATGGTGTGACCACTGTAAGCGATGCTTGGTTTAAAGGATTCACACTTGTTGCGTTGAGCTCTGAGCCCATAATCTTCCAATCCTTTTAACAATGTCTTGAGATTTTGGAGGCATTCTTCGTCATCCTTACCAGTAACAATGATATTATCCAGATAACACCGAATGGCTGGGTAGCTTTGCAGAACCTGGTCCATAGCTTTCTGCCAGAGTGTAGGTGCAGATGCTTCTTCAAAAATAAGCCTATTATAGTGATAAAGTCCTTTGTGAATGTTTATGGTGAGAAACACTTTGGACTCTTCTTCCATCTCCATCTGTAGGTTGGCCTCAGCTAAGTCCACTTTGCTGAAGTGTTTCCCTCCAGAAAGGTTTGCAAAGATATCCTCTATCCTGGGCAGGATATCAAAAAAGAAAACTATCCTGAGCAGAGTGTATTGACCTACATTCAGTACTGGATGAATGGTGACCTTAAAATCACCATTGATCCTGGTACTGGTGTTCCCCGCTTTGCGAATGTTCGCTTTACGCCACTTCGCTTTTACAAAAGACCTACATTAGTAGCCTGTTTTCGCATTACAAAGAGGATTTTTGCTTTTATGAAAATTTTTCCCATAGCTCTACCTTTGTAAAGGGGGGGGGGTGGAAGACACTTGTATACCCATTCTTACTGGGTACTGGGACAACTGGCATTGCTCATGGGCTCCACTCAACCATAGAAAGAATTCCTTGAGCTTCCAAGTAATCTAGCTCACTGGTTACATGATTGTGGGTGGCATAAGGAACTGGATGGGCTTTGTAAAACTTGGGTATGGTATTTCCAAGTAGCACTATTTTACCCTTGATGTACTTGAGATATCCAATGCCATCCTTAAACACTGCTGTGGTGTCATCCAGTACCTTTCTAAATTCACCTTCAGTTGACTTTGTTGCAGGGGATGTGGCGTGCAAATGGTGGATGGATCTCCAATCAAGTTGTAGTCGTCTCAGCCAATCATGACCCCTCAAAGCTGGTTCTCCTGTTTTACCACATACAAGCTCAGTGTGGCTTGTTGGTTGTTGTATTTCACGGTTGTGAATGTCATACCCACAGGAGTTACATTTTCTGTGATATAAGTTCTTAGTTGGCTATCTGCAGTCTTTAGTTCAGTATCTTTGAAATGCTATTCAAACTCATTTTCTGGATTGGCCGAGTCAGTGTCCAATTCCACTTTAATTAATTTACCATTAATTTCTGATTTAAGCCATATACAATAGCTTGTCTATTATTACTTTTCACATTATAAATGTCAAGGTTGCCCGGTCCTGTGTTACTCTCATCATCATCATCATCATCAGATTTTTCATCAACAACATAGAGATCAGAGCCTTTTTTTAAACCACAACTTGACTTTTTAGCTTTATCTCTTCCTTGTATAGCCCATTTATATTTGTCTGCCTGACGTGTTCTCTGCATATGCCCTACTTTGTTGCATTTTCTGCAAGTCTCACCTTTCTACACGCATTGGTCTTGTGTAAGTGAGCCCCTGCCGCAATGGTGGAACAACTTGTTCAGCCCAGTTGGCTTCTGTTTAGATGTTGCTGTTCAGTTCACACTCACTTTCACTCCTGACTGCAACTCACTTGCTGCTGTTTCCATTGATACAATGATTTCAATTGTTTTTTTAAATGTGAATTGTGTTTCAGGTATGAGCCATTTTTGAATGCTTTCTTGTAGGATTGCTCAAACTGAACAATCACTCAGTGCACCTTTAAGCCTGTCTTTCCAAATTTTCAATGCTCAGACATTTATTTCAGTTCAGCCATGTACGCTGAAATGGGCTGCCCTTCCCATTGATATTGCTTGCGAAATCTAAAGTGTTCTGCAATCAATAGTGGTTTCAGTTCTAAATGTTCCTGCATTACTTTCATCATATCCACAAAGCTCCTTTCGCTTGGTTTGGTTGGAGAAGTTAAACTTCTTAGCAAACTGTATGCTTTCCCACATAATGCACTCAACAAAGCAGGCAGTTGCTTTTCATTGGCTATTTAATTTATTTCAACAATACCGCTTAATTTACTCAGTATACAATATCCAGTTATCTCTTGTGCAATCAAATGTGTCTATCTTTCCGATGTAGCCAGCCATATCTGCTTTTTTAAAAAATTATGATTATCACCCAGTACTTAATGATTATGAATCTGTGAATTTGTTCATTTTGTGCCCTTTTTTAAAACTCAAATGCCTCTGTCCCTTCCCAAAGAAGCATGTGCTGTGCTTTTTTTTTAACTTGAAAGTCTCACTACATTCAACAGGTAGGTAGTTGTCTCAAGTTCATTTAAAACTTCCTCATCACCACTGTTATGTTTGGTAACTCCAAAACTAAAATAAACACATGAGAACCAGGGATAACATGTCTTAGTTTCATTTGTACTTTAAATGAGGCATGTGCATATGACATAGTGGTGTGATGACATGTACCATTCAAGTACTTTTACATATAACCCATAATGAATTATATGAGCAACTTAGAATGCTTAATCAAACAACATATTTGCAATATTACTCAAATATTACTGTAATATTAAATATGCAACAATTTCTTAGAAGAGAACAATAAATTAGAGTTGCTTTATTAACCTGGACCAGGTCTAAAATAATTCCTTCAAAGGGATTGAGATTTAAAGTGAAGTGAAGGTGGGTGCCCAGATTGATTGCTTAGAGCTTCAGAATAAGTCAATCATTTGGACCTAAGTGAGGAGAAAGTTCATGCAGGCACAATTATCCTTGGCACTCTGTGCCTGTGGATGTTTAGTCATTGACTGTGTGCATGGTCGAGATCAATTGCTCTTCCAACATTAAGTAAACGATTGGACTTGGAGATCAGGTAGGAAAATGTACAAGAACAGCATGATTTTATTATATGGTGGAGGGGGCTTGAGGCCTACTCCTTTGCTCATTTCTTATATTCTTGAATATGTTGACAGTCCTTTAATTGATAAATATGCAAGTTCCTGCCCATATGCTAGCAGCTTGCAGCAATGCAACTTGAACTCACTGCAAGGAAATGAACTGGTGGGTAATTAGTAACATCATGAAATTGCAAGAACACACTTTGAAGTTGCATTACATTATTTACACAAATTATTTGCCCTACACTTTTTTTTAGAGATGTTAAACACAATTTAAACACTGCTCCTCAGCTGCAGCCTTGAAGTATTATGCTATTCCCTTTTGGAAAGTTCTCCAGTTAAGCAATTTAACTCCAGGTGGATTGAGATTTTTTTTAGCTAAACAAGTAGTCAGCATCCTTCAGTTCCTCATTATGAATGGAATAACACATTGAACGCTGAACAATATGACACTCAATACAAGGACTTCCCTTTTCAAGGATCTATTAGTGTAGACAAAACAACAAGTGAGGAAAGCCCAGTCTTGAAAACACAATTATATAGTCTACAAATCATAATGGAATTAACTATCACGTGTGCATTTTTAAGACACTCAATATTAAATTATTAATTCTATGTTGGAAATCACTAGAAGTCACACGGAATTTCAGCCTTAAAGCCGTTCCAGTTTCAGTGTTGTGAGTGTGGCATTACTTTGGGTGAAGGAATAGGCAGGGGGTTGATTTACGATATTTTGTCTGGGTACATCAAGCACCTGAGAGGAAAATCACATATTTTCCAGGCAATTAATTTCCAAAATGGATGCCTGATTGGTGTTGCTAGCTTCATACCTGGGGTGGTGGTGGTGGTGGTGGTGGTGGTGGTGGTGGTGTGTGTGTGTGTGTGTGTGTGTGTGTGTGTGTGTGTGTGTGTGTGTGTGTGTGTGTGTGTGTGTGTGTGTGTGTGTGTGTGTGTGTGTGTGTGTGTGTGTGTGTGTGTGTGTGTGTGTGTGTGTGTGTGTTCGTTGATGTGAACAATTGTTTCCTTCCCACAGAGTCTGCTCAAACCACTGAGTTCCTCTAGCAGTTTACTTGTTGCCCTGCATTTCCAGTCTAATTCCCCTTTCAACTCTGATGGCCATGAGAGATTCCACTACACTCTTTAAAGCTGAATTGCTAAGCTCTCCTTTTGCTTTGAATGATATTTATTGTTAAGGTAGCTCCCTAAGCTACTCAATGAGAAGCATATTTTGTTTATTACAGCCTGATACTTGCAAATTATCTGCTAATTACTTCCAAGATACTTGGTGGCATAATTTAGGTATATCCGATGACCATGAAGGTTGCAACCATGAACATTCTCTCTCATGAACAGTGGTGAAGCAAGGAAGCACGGACAGACGGAATGACGTCCTGGAGTTGCAGCTTCACAGCCCTAATGGAGCAGGTTCAATCCTGAGCTCTGGTGCTGTTTGTGTGGAGTGTGAATACATGGATGCTCTCTGGTTTTCTCACAGTTTTGCAAGTTAATTGACCACTGTTTCCTCTCATGTGCAGATGAGTTTTAAACCCTATGGAGAAGCTGATGGGAATATAGGCAGAATGAAATGGGATTAGCGTAGTAGTGTAAATAGTTAGTATAGACCTGGTGGGTTGAAGGGCTTGTTTTTGTGTAGTTCAGGGATTCCCAACATGAACCCTTGCTTAATCATATCAGTCCATAGCATTTCAAAGGTTAGGAACCCCTGATGTAGTTTGACTTTATGAATGTATCAATAAACAAAGTTGATCTACATGATTTGGGAGATAATAAGAGATAAAACCTAGCACAAGCCTTGAAGACATGGGGCTGAAATTCTACTTTGACATGCAACAGGATCTAGATAGATAGATAGATACTTTATTCATCCCCATGGGGAAATTCAACATTTTTTCCAATGTCCCATACACTTGTTGTAGCAAAACTAATTACATACAATACTTAACTCAGTAAAAATATGATATGCATCTAAATCACTCTCTCAAAAAGCATTAATAATAGCTTTTAAAAAGTTCTTAAGTAGTTTACTTAAAAACATTAAATACAATCAACCCCGGCACTTTAACATATCTTACTCCTGGCGGTTGAATTGTAAAGCCTAATGGCATTGGGGAGTATTGACCTCTTCATCCTGTCTGAGGAGCATTGCATCGATAGCAACCTGTCGCTGAAACTGCTTCTCTGTCTCTGGATGGTGCTATGTAGAGGATGTTCAGGGTTTTCCATAATTGACCGTAGCCTACTCAGCGCCCTTCGCTCAGCTACCGATGTTAAACTCTCCAGTACTTTGCCCACGACAGAGCCCGCCTTCCTTACCAGCTTATTAAGACGTGAGGCGTCCCTCTTCTTAATGCTGCCTCCCCAACACGCCACCACAAAGAAGAGGGCGCTCTCCACAACTGACCTATAGAACATCTTCAGCATCTCACTACAGACATTGAATGACGCCAACCTTCTAAGGAAGTACAGTCGACTCTGTGCCTTCCTGCACAAGGCATCTGTGTTGGCATCTGTGTTCGCCATGTCATACTCTACCCATTTTCTTTAACTGTTGGGTGTGAATCAGACTGAAGACCCTCGGTTGCCCATTCCACATTACAGCTGGGGAATGTTACTCCTGAGGGGAAAAAAATCATGAACAGTGATCGTAAGATGAATCATCTCCATCGTGATTACTAGCCTCCATAATATCCAATACATCTTCAAGGAGCAATGCCTAAGAAAGGTGGCATCCGTCATTAAGGACCCCCACCACCCAGGACATAGCCTCTTCACATTGTTACAATTAGGAAGGAGGTACAGAAACCTGAAGGCACACACACAGCAATTCAGGAACAGCTTCTTCCCCTCTGCCATTTGATTTCTGAATAGACATTGAAGCCATGAACACTACCTCATTACTTATTTAAACATCTGTTTTTGCACTACTTAATTTAACTATTTAAAAAATATATATTTACTATAGTTCAGTTTCCTTCTGTATTTATCATGCATTAAGTTGTAATGCTGCCACAAAGTTAACAAATTTCACAATGTAATCTGACGATGTTAAACCTGATTCTGATGGCCATGCTTGTAAGGTTTGTCCATTATTATTTAAGGGGTCTGCTCAGCAAAATGCAAAATGAAGAAAGTTTTGCCCTGATTCAGGGATAATCAATTAGATTTTAAAAAAAATGGCAACAGAGTCTTGAATTTGCTTTTCTGTTTAATGGTAGTCTTTCACCTCCGATAACCACCTCCCCCCCCCCACCACCCCTCCTCTCCCCAGCCCCATCTGAAGGAGCTGGGGCTGTCCAGAGTACCACTTAATGACAGTAACATTACACACTCACTGAACATGGTATCGCTTTTGTCTTCATTCACGGTGAAATGAAGTTTTCCCGACTGCGTTTATCAATCACTGAGGCTCCAGCTGTTTCCTAGGCTTTGGCCTGACTTCACCAGCCACACTTACAAATTGTCTCTGAATGGTGCAGTGAAAGTCTTTTGTCACTGTCTCCTGACAATTTTTTTCTTCTTTGCATAGTCCCCTATTCACAACCATTTCTCTTTCTCCCTCTGCTCCAAACTATTAAAGCACTGTGGCAAAAGGGGATGCGAAAATCCAAGTCCAACATTGCAAAACAAAAAGAACAGCAAAGTACAATTGTCCATGTTGTACTTTGCAAAGTACAATAATGTCTCAAAATTGCCCAAGTTAAGAGATTTTTAAAATTAATTCCATACAGCAGAATGAGGTCAGTTGTATGGGGATCATAAAAGTAAACCCAACACAAAGCACAAAATCTGAACAATTTAATTTTCTCTCTCCGTTTTGCCAGGAATGTGTTTGAAGAGAGGCCTTAATATTTGTGTTTGTACTTAAATAACATTTCTGATCTTGATTGTTTTGTGGGGAGAGGTGGGGGTGGTGATTGTCGAAATTGTGGATTGCTGCATCAGGGGAAAAAAATAGTGTAGAGGGTGGGAAAAATGGAATTGTCATGGCACGATGAATGAATTGTACAGTTTCTCTTTGTAACCATTTCACAGGAAATAATTAAGATAGATGTGCAGATGAATTAGCTGTCTTCCAAGGTCAACTGCTGATTGCTTTATTACTCTATTATTTCACAGTTGTGAAACTATTACCACTGACGCTTTTTCATGATATTTTTGTACATCCAAAAAAGAGATACAAATTGATTGTTTGGTGGTAGAATCAGTCTTTGTCATTGTCAGCAGGCGGATTAATGGGTTTGATGGCTGTTGCAGGTTCTGCCAGCAACTCTAGCTCAAAACAAGAGAAATTGGTTTGGGCCCTTGGGAACTGAATTGATGTGAGTTGCATGTGAGTAGTGTGATGGGAGAGGAGTGAAATTCAGCAAATTCCAACTGCTCTTTTTTCTTAATGTCACTAACTGACCATCAGTGCTTATTTAAAGCAGTTCTTCCTGATTGAAAAAAAAGTCATTCTGTTTCTGTGTTTCACTGCCTTTTAACACACAGAATGTTAATTCGTTCAGCCTTAGTTGTTAAAGGCAGTTTAGATCAAACTTTATCGTTGGAGGAATTTTTAAGTGTTTTCTTTGAGCAGTTGGCACACACCCGATTAAGGACTGAGAGGTCTCACTCCCTCTCTATTTCATGGCTCGGGTGTTCACGTCATTAGATACAGAACCATCAATTTCTTTGCAACAGAAGCTTTACACATGTTTTGCCATGTAGTTTTATTTTAGTTTCCTCACCCCAGCCCAGCATGATGCTCCCGGACTCACCAATTCTGGAAGGTATTGGCCTGCGGAGATACTTGTCTGCTGTCTGACGCTCAGCTTATTTGTGTATTAAAGTGAGAGTGGACAGAATGTTTGACAGTGGGAGGCTGCACAGCTGGATCTCACGGTGGGCTCACCTCATAGTGGTGGACATGCAGTTCTCACTGCAGATAGAAAGTGAAACGAGAAGCATGGGTTAAATTTCTTTTTAAAGATGTCACAAATTTGAAGGTCAACATTATGTTCTATCTTTTGGCATTATATACCTTCTATAAAGTATACAACCTCTTTGCTTTTACCTGCAAGGTAATGTGTGCAATTCTCTCATTGGGTATCTTAAAGCAACATTGGTAAGCATCATATCGATTTCCAAAAACAACAAAGCACAGAACAAGAATGTCACTTCCCTCATCACATCCAGCCCAGTCTTTCAAGTCACATTTATTACCGTGTGGCCAAATACAGTGAGATACAGGTAGAATGCAAAACATGGAGCAGCATCATAGGCACGTAGGTTCAAATTACACAGAATATAAATTTATATATATATATATCAATTATACAAGGATGTGAAGAAAAAAGACCGCAAAACAAGACATTAGTACAAGAACATGATCAGAAGCTAGTTCACTGTAATGCAAGAAGTGATCCTTAGAGTTCCCTTGTTGAGGTAGGATTAAAGTTATGCTAGTCAGTTCAAAAACCTGATAGTTATAAATAGGTAGCTGTTCCGAACCTGGCCTTCAAGCTTTTGTAACTCCTGCTTGATAGTTGCAAAGAGAAGAGGGCATGATGCTGGGGATCATTGTTGACAGATGCCATCATTCTTGATGCAGTGCCTCCAGTAGATGCTTTCAATGGTGGGGAATGCTGTGCACATGCTGGACCGGGCTGTGTTGACTACTCTCTGTAGCTTCTTGAATTCCAGTGCATTACTGTACCAGACCATGATGGAACCAGTTAGGATACTTTCTACAGTGCATCTGTAGATGCTTGTTAGAGTATTTGCTGGCATGCCAAATCTCCTTAAACTCCTAAGATCATAGAAGTTTTCATGCACCTTTTTCATGATTACATCTATGTGGTGAGCCCAGGACGGGTCACCAGAGATGGTAACACTCAGGAATTTGAAGCTGCCAACCTCTCCACATCTGACCACCAAACCACCAATAAGGGTTACTGAGTGATGGGCTGTATATAATTAAGCCCTAGACAATGCCTGAGGTATTGGGTAGCCTTCTCCTATTGAAGCGTTCCCTTATGAGCCCAGTATGGGACCGCAGAAAGTCTATCCACACCTTCTCAGATGCCTTAGCACTGGCATCTGCTTTTCAAGAATAAATGAAAATAAATACTATGTAATCCTCTGGGTTAATATGATTCATGGAATCACAGAAATCATAGAACCACACAGCACAGTAACAGGCCCAGAAAAAAACCCAGTCTGTCCACATTGCCTGTGTCCACTAATCATATTTGCCTGGACTTATCCTGTATCCCTTTCCACCTTTCCCACCCAACTACCTGTTCAATTGCCTTGTAACTGTTCAGGCAATACTCTGCTTTTTAAAACAAGGATCACTTTCAAAATTAATTCTGCTGCAAAAGCGTGCTTTTGCCTTTTCTCTGTGTCAATATCTTTTTTGCATTGGTTGACTTGTCATGAAGCTATTACAGTGAAAAGAGGTCTAGTAGCCATCACTTGTTTGTCTGGTGATTAACTTGCCCATTCGCATCATGAGGTTTGAAGGATGCTGTAGATTTTGTCTCATACCTCTCAACTTCGTCAGCTACAGCCTGCAAAATATTCTGAATAATCCCGCAAACATCCTCAAAATGCTGGAGGGACTCAGCAGGTCAGGTAGCATCTACGGAAAAGAGTAACCAGTTGACGTTTGGGGCCGAGACCCTATGTCAGGAGGGTGAGGGTGACTCCTTCTGAAGGGTCTCTGTTTTGTGTGTGTTGCTTGGATTTCCAGAATCTGCAGATCTTCTCGTGTTTTTGTTTTTAATCCTGCAAACATATTAATTTATGATTTTTTTTGGAGAAGAGCTGGTAGGTTTGAATTCTGATTCTTTAGTGCTTATACCTTGGGGCAATTTTAATCCCAAGGTCTGGTTAATGGGCATCTCCTGTTCCGTAATCAGGAAGTGCCAACAACCCAGTATCAAATTCACACTGTTCTACGTTGTTCGTGTCAAGGCCACTCGTCAGAAGCCAGCAGGTTGCTTCTTCACATATCGGTATCTGGCCTCGATGACAAGGAGCCCTGCAGTAGAGGAACAGGCCCTTTGGAACACAATGTCTGTACCAACCACGTTGCTGCTCTTACCATCTACCTCAGCAATGTCTGTACCCCTCTGTTCACCACCTGCTTACGTGTCGGTCTAAATGCTTCTTCAACAGTGCTATTATATCAGCTCTATCACCTCCCAGACAGTCCATTCCAGACACCTATCTCTTCCTATGTAAAAACCTTACCTCACGCTATCCGACTCTGACTACCCTATCTATATGTCTTATAATTCTGCAAAGCGTATGTCTATCAGAAAGTGTCGTTGATGTCAGAATGCTGCTTTAATGTTGCTTTTAGTGGAGATCTCCTTGTCTGTCAGGTCAAGAGGCAAGTTTCTAAGGGCAGGATGAGCAGAGAAGTGACTCATCTGTAAACCCGAGCCGTTGCAGCCACAGCCAGAGACCCCCAGGAGATGTCTCCTGACGATGAACCTGCGAGTCCTTTTGTGTTGTTGAGAAGCATCCAGATCATGAGATGTTGCTGCTTTTAACTAAACTTTTAACTAAGATTGGGTGGGGTGTCACCTTTAATCCATGAGTTAATTGTCCTGTAGAGGGTGAAAGGAAAATCAGGGAGAAATGATGGACATGTGAGAAAGAATAAATTGCAGGGAATTGGATGGAGAAGCAGGATTATGAAAGAGGTGCTGGGGTTGATGTGATCTGAGAGCTAGTATAGACTCAATGGAACGAATGACCTCCTTTTGTGTTATGACCAATTAAAATAATATGATTATTGATATCAATTGAAGTGATCTGGATATTAACTTGTCGACATTGTTTCCCATTTAAAACCTTTCTCTGGAGCTTGAAGGCTGATAGAAATTTGTAAGATAATGTGAGGGGGGGGGTGGGGAGAGAGAGAGAGAGGGGGGCAGGAGAGAGAGAGAGAGAGAGAGAGAGAGAGAGAGAGAGAGAGAGAGAGAGAGAGAGAGAGAGAGAGAGAGAGAGAGAGAGAGAGAGAGAGAGAGAGAGAGAGAGAGAGAGAGAGAGAGAGAATAATTTTCCCCAGGGTTAAATACCTAATACTAGAGGGCATGAGTTTAAAATGAGAGGGAGTAAGTTCAGAGGAGATGTGAGGAATAAGTTTTTACAGGGAGTAGTGGGTGCCTGGAAAACGCTGCCAAGGGTGCTAATGGAAATGAATAGAATGTAGATATTTGAGAAGCTACTTGATAGGCACATGACCATGCAGAGAATGGAAGGATATCAAAATTGCATCAGCAAAAGGGATCAGTTTAGTTCAGCATTTAATTACTGATTTGATTAAGTAAGCAGTACATCATGGGCCATGAGGCCAATTCCTGTGCTGTACCTCTCTATGTTCTATGTGAAGTCGAAGACCTTCCTCTTCTATAATGAGACCCATGGTACCTACAACTTGACTCACTCCTTTCTCTTTGCTCTTTTCCTCCTTGCTGTTTTCGAACATTTTAGTCATCTTTCTTCATCTAACTTCCCCAATCAGACAGAGATCTAATGAGAGTCCTTACTAGTAAGCTTATTGTTTCATTAACCGAAACCTTACTGTAGAAGCTGATTGTTCTATTTCTTTGTGAGTCACTGTTTATGATTGCAATCAGTGCCTTGCCACAAGACCAGGGATGCACTTTTAACCCCCACCTCCCACCCGTGCTTTGACAAGGGCACAGTGAATCTATTTTCAAGCAGTACTTCCCTCAGACACAGGTGCAAGTGCACTTGAGGTCAACAGTTCTCCTTGAAAGCAAGGGCCTCTCATGAATATACTCTTTATTCCTTTGACAAACAAGGGCTCCTTCTTACCAGATCACTCACGGGAGCCGAGCAAATGAACACTATCATTTTCCTAGTGACATTACCTTCAATATCCCTTTCCCAACATCTGCTTGTAGAATTCCAGGTGAACAGTTTACACCATCGAAATGACCCTCCTTTAAGTACCTAATTCAAATAAGAAACATGCACTTCATTAGCTTTCTAGATAGACACCAGCCGAACACCCAAGCAAACATGGTAAGTTTTTATTCCTGGAAATGTTGAAAGTAGCAGGATATGTACCAGTGGTATGACCTGGCTAAACCTAGATAGCTCAATACTACAGCAAGTATACTGTCACTTTATAAATTAACAACTTTACAAGAATTTATGATTAAACTTTAAACATCAGTGTTCTGAATTTATGCTCTGCTGCTCATGGGAAGGATGTACCCAGGAAATGTCTTGTTTGCTTCCTCTGTCCATCTTTTGTTGTTTTTTTTTTGTACATCAGAGGCGGGAGCTATCAAACAGAAGTTACTGAGCCCAAGAGCGTTTGTGAGTTGAAATCGTACACACAGGCGAAGCAGAAGAACCCCCGAGGCTTAATGGCTGCAGCATGACCAATGTCATTTTCAGTCCCTTCCACAGTCTGCTTCCTCCCAGTTGGTCCCCCTCACTGATGGCATCAGTCTTCTCTCTTCAATCAAAATTCAAATGCTTCACAGAAATGCAGAAAAACAGAAACAAAATGCAGCAATTCTGAAAATATGAAATAGCAGCATAAAATTCTGCAGGTGCTCAGCAGATCAGGCAGCATCCGTGAAGAGTAAAGCACATCATTTCTAATCAATAACCTTCCATACCCTTACCTACTATGTTGGATCTATCTGCAAAACAATAGCCTTGACTCAGAATGGTTTGTCATGGTCCGATACAGAAATTTAATCTTTCAGGTGTGTACAAGGCCACAGAGTGAAGTGGACTCAGCCCACTACCTTACTGGTACATCCCTCCCCACCATCTATAGTGTCTACCTGACATTCTCCCTCAAGAAGGCAACATCTGTCTTCAAAGATCTCCACCATCCAGGCCGTACCATCTTCTCACAGCTACCGACAGGTACAGGTAAGAAGCCTGAAGTCCTTCATCACCAAGTTCAAGAGCAGGTACTTCCCTTCTACCATTGTGCTCCTGAACCAACTGGAACCTAACCTCAACAGCACAAGGGGTGATTGATAAGTTCAATGCCTAAGGTAGAAGGACTTAATTTTAGAAAACCCAGCACATTTATTTTTCAACATAGCCCCCTCCTACATTTACACACTTAGTCCAGTGATCGTGGAGCATACAGATCTTAGATCTCCAGAAAGTGTCCATAGCAGGGGTGATTGATAAGTTTGTGGCCTAAGGTAGAAGGAGATGAGTTATACAGCTCTTGTTACATACACGTGCAGCTCAACTCTTTAAGTGATTATGCAGAAAGTTTGAAGTTAATAACTCATCAGGGGTGACTGATAAGTTTGTGGCCTAAGGTAAGAGGAGAACATATGAGGAACATTTGACCACTCTTGGACTGTACTCCTTGGAGTTTAGAAGAATGAGGGGGGACCTCATAGAAACATTTTGAATGTTGAAAGGCATGGACAGAGTGGATGTGGCAAAGTTGTTTCCCGTGGTGGGGGAGTCTAGTACGAGAGGACATGACTTGAGAATTGCAGGGCGTCCATTCAGAACAGAGATATGAAGAATTTCTTTTAGCCAGAGGGTGGTGAATCTATGGAATTTGTTGCCATGGGTGGTAGTGGAGGCCAAGTCATTGGGTGTATTTAAGACAAAGATTGATAGGTATCTGAGTAGTCAGGGCATCAAAGGTTATGGTGAGAAGGCGGGGGAATTGGACTAAAGGGGAGATTGGACCAGCTCATGATGAAATGGCGGAGCAGATTCGATGGGCCGAATGGCTGACTTCTGCTCCTTTGTCTTATGGTCTTATGGAGATGAGTTATTAACTTCAAACTTTCTGCATAATCACTCAAAGAGTTGAACTGCATGTGCATGTAACGAGAGCTGTACAGTATAACTCATCTCCTTCTACCCTAGGCCACGAACTTATCAATCACCCCTTGTATGAACACTTTGATTGCTTTGTACTGATATAGACTTTTTCACTCTAGTTATGTTATTTCTTGTATATGTAACATCCGTGCCCCCAAATTACCCCCGTTCGCCTAGGGTGAACCGCCTTCGCCCCACCAACAGTGCAATACTTCGGTGTAAATACAGTGTAATGCCCTCCCAGTACACGCTCGCAACACAAATATGAGACAATACACCAAAGGCGAGTAAATAATTCCAACTTTATAGTTATTTCTTAGTGATGGATTAGTAGAAACGGATAACCTATAGGCGCCAGATCAGTAAGTATATCAGTTTGTGCACATAATATTTTAACATGCTGGAGCTCACGCCTCCGGTTCCATCCAGAACAATCTTCCGAGCCTGCGACCACAGTCCGAACCGCCGACTTCCAATGTCTGCCGCCCTGGAACCGCTGTCCACTCCTCACACATCCGTCCTCCTCACTCACCTCCCGATAAAAACAGCGAACTCCCGCTCAGCTCACACATACAAGATAGCATAACAATTCTCCATTGGTTAGTTCCCCCCTTATCTGCAGTTATAACCCAAACATTCCAGCTACAGCAACCCATTACAGCATTAAGTAACATTTCAGAGAAGCCATTTCATTATAACAATACAGAGAAGCCATTTTGTTAGCCTGAACAGTTAACACCACAGTTAATGGTAGTGAGAGCCCTACATATAAATTTTGTATAATTTAGGCTTAATTTATGTTTTCCTTGTGAATGCTGTGTGTTTGATGCTCTGTGACTGTGATATTGCTACAGTAAGT
This sequence comes from Hemitrygon akajei, assembly GCF_048418815.1. NCBI lineage: Eukaryota > Metazoa > Chordata > Chondrichthyes > Myliobatiformes > Dasyatidae > Hemitrygon > Hemitrygon akajei. The sequence continues at coordinate 34,281,438 of NC_133144.1, forward strand.
TTCCATTGTACTTGTGCATAAGACAATAAACGTAAATTTGACTGACTTTAGACATAAATTATCCTTAGCAAACAATACTAAGTGGGCTTTCTTTTATTAGCTGATGTTTCTCCAAGCGCTTCTTCACTGTAACTTTAGCATCAGGTTGAACCAGTTGCATGATTTGATTCCAGAACTGATACATCTATTTGGTTGAGAAATGAGAGTTGCATATTCAGCAGTTTACTAAATGGATGTATATCTGTTATGGTTCGTTGGGAGGCTCCCATTTGACTTGCCATTGGTGTTAGCAAATTTTAAACCTCATCAAACTTTCCGTTAAAGTTTTCAATGTTAAGGAAGACAAGGGATGTAATGTTAATGAAGTTAAATGGCAAAGAGACTGGAAGGAGGATGAAGATCTCCTGCCCCAGCAATGTGAAGTGATAGCAGAAGAAAGAGTAAGAATTACAAACATGGTAGTTGCCAACATAGTGACATCCATAAATAACAAACCAGATCAAAGAAACCACATCAACCACCATGGTGTGACCTGATTAACTGTTCACTGGAGTGGTCATTCAGAAACACTGGCTGAGGACAAGTATCTGTGGTCTCAGATGATTTTACAACAGACAAATAAAATATCCTTTTGAAATGTGCCCAGGGACTGATGTAGAGTGTGGATCCTATAGAAGGTGATCTGATACTATTAACTACTAATTCCCCTTGAGAAGATGGTGGTGAGTTCTTGCAAAAATATGGTCATGTCCAAGAAAATATCCCTCCGAGCTGTGTCGAATGCGTTCTCAGATTTAGATCATATAAAAATGACATATTTCCAAGTCAGGATGGCATATGACTTGGAGAGGAACACAAAGATGGTGATGATTCAATGCTCTTGAAACTCTGTCCTCCTTTGTGTTGGAGGTCATGGATTGGGTGAGCTGTCAGAATAACCTGGTCTATTTTGTAGATGTTACACATTGCCGCATTATGCTGGTGGTGAAGACAATGAATGGTTACTTTGGTAGAAATGGTGAAAATCAAGTGGGCTGCATTTTCATGGAGATATAGAGTTTATGGAGTGTTAATGGAGCTGCACTCATTCAGGTAAGTGGAGAAAATTCCATTACATTCCCAAATTTAGCCTGAAAGAATTACTGTTTATTCCTCTTTATAGAAGCAGCCTGACTTGCTGAGTTCCTCAAGTGTTTTGTGTATGTTGCTCAAGATTTCCAGCATCAGCAGATTCTCTTGTGAGTAATTGCTCCAGTCTTGTTTGACATATTCTTCTTGCTTCTCCTTTGACATGCTTTTAGCAACACAACTAAGGTTCCTGTTTTACACAGTTAGCTGGGAGGTGAGACAACTTAGTTTGTCCCAAGGCTAAATCAGAAATTCATCATGTTATTGGGAAAATAAAACTACAGAAGTGACATGGCTTTTGTAACAGATAGTTTCTGGCAGTCAAAGAATGAATGTGTTTCTAAGACAGGATGGAAACAAACACACATATGCTATAAGATACAGTCACCTCCCAAAATAAAGACCAGTAGTAGTTTTCTTAAGACAGTGAGAAAATCCAACACATGAACTCAACAACAACTTGAAAAACTTTCTTAACACAGAAACTAACCACCCAACGGAAAGCATTATCCAATATTGTGAAGTTTAAAATAGTAATAAAAAACTAACTCCCAACCCCAAAGTACAAGGAGGAAGGCTGTGATCTGAATGCTTTGTTCTGAAAGTGAATCAAAGATGATTTAGAACTACAGTAGAATAAACCTAATTTGTCTGCATCCCAAACAAATGGCAGAACAAGATGGTTAACTCTGAAGCTTTGAAACATGTTCAACTAAAGAGTTTCAAAGTTTAAAGTTCAAAGTAAAATGTCTTGTCAGAGTAGATACATGTCACCACAGAAAACCCTGAGATTCTTTTTCCCGTGGGCATACTTAGCAAATTTATAGAACAAAAACTGTAAACAGAATCAATCAACAACAAACTGTTCAAATGCAAATATAAGTAAATAGCAATAAATAATGAACATGAAATACCAAGATAAAGATTCCTTAAAGTGAGACCATCAGTTGTGGGAACACCAGAAAACATGCATGTAGGTATCCCCTTTTGTTCTAGAGCCTGATGGCTGAGGGGTAGTAGCTGTTCTTGAACCTGGACTTGCAAGTCCTGAGGCACTTGTATATTCTACCTGATGACAACTGTGATAAAAGAGCATGGCCTGGGTGGTGAGGATCTTTGATGGTGGATGCTGCTTTTCTACAGCAATATTTCAGAAAGATGTGCTCAATGGTTGGGAGGGTACTGGGCCAAATCCACTACCTTTGTAGAATTTTCCACTCAAAGGCATTGGTGCTATAGGATGCCTGATCCTTGTGATTTTTATAAATAACTTAGATGGGGAAATGGAAGGGTAGGTTAGCAAGTTTGCAGATGAGATGAAGGTTGGTGGTATGGTGGATTGTGTAGAAGGTTCCCATAGATTATTACAGGACATTGACAGGATGCAGAGCTGGGCTGAGAAATGAAAGATGGAATTCAAGCTAGAAAAGCAAGAAGTGATTCAATTTGGAAGGTTGAAAGTAAAGGTAGAGTTCAAGGTTAATGGCAGGATTTTTAGCCATGTGGAGCAATAGTGGGATCTTGAGGTCTAAGTCCATAGATCCCTTAAAGTTACCAGGCAAGTTGATAGGGTGGTTAAGGAGGCGTATGATCTGTAGGTATTCATTAGTTGGGAGATTGAGTTCAATAACCACAAGGTAAAGTTGCAGCTCTATTAAACTCTGGTGAGACCACTCTTGGAGTATTGCATTCAGTTCTAGCTGCTCGTTATAGGAAGGATGTGGAAGCCTCAGAGAGGTTACAGAGAAGAAATACCAAGATGTTGCCTAGATCAGAGAACATGCTGTATGAGGAAAGTTTGAGCAAGCTAGGACTTTTCTCTTTGGAACAAAGGAGGACAGAAGGTGACTTGACAGAGGTGTATAAGATGATACAAGACACTTAAGAGACCCTTAGATCATGGATGAAAAATGAATGGAGGGTATGTGGGAAGGAAGGTTGAGATTGATATTGGAGTAGGTTGATAATTTGCCACAACATTGTGGGATGAAGGGCCTGTATTGTGCTGAGCTGTTCTATGTTATACATTCTGAGTCAGAAAGCAAATGGTTCTTGGGAAATGCTAATTTACCCCACCCTTACTGCATCTTAACAAGCTTTTTTGTCTCCTTCCTAGCTCTGACAAAGTGTCTTCAACCTGACATTAACTCTGGTTCAGATGCGGCTTGACCTCCTGAGTATTTCAAACATTTTCTCTTTTCATTTTTGATTTTCAGCACTGGCAGGTTTTTCTTTACAGATAATAGCCACTATGAATGCCTAAATGTTTAGGGGCACAAAGGGAAAATACTGAACAAATATTTAAGGGGAATTAAGTGAAAATCTTCTTTGAGGCAATGCATTCTGGTACCATGAAACTCCTCACCTTTAGGACCGTTGAAAAGGGGTTTCAAAATAGAAAGGTACTTGGGACAAAAAACTTAGGAACTATTTGAGGAATGAAGAGCAACTGGGACTGAAGAGATTGCTCTACAAGGAGCTGGTGTAAAGTCTAGGCAACTATCTATGTGGGAACAATTCTATGATTTTATGAGAAGTTTCAGTCTTAACTGGAGAGTAATGTGGAATTCTAAACACAAGGTTCTGCAGATGCTGGTAATCCAATGCAACACATATAAAATACCTGAAGAACTTAGCAGATCAGGCAGCATCTATAGAAATGAATAAACAGTCAACATTTCAGGCTAAGACCCTTCCTCAGGACTGGAAAGGAAGGGGAAGATGTCAGAATAAAACGGTGGGGGATGTTGAGGGGTGACTGGCTGGAAGAAGATAGGTGAAGCCAGGTGTGTGGGAAAGGTAAAGGGCCAGTAGAAGAAGGAATCTAATAGAAGAAGAGAATGGACCATGGGAGAAAGGGAAGGCACCATGGGGATGTGATAGACAGGTGAGAAGGTCAGAGTGGGAAATAGAAGAAGCGGGAAGGGGAGGGAATTATTTACCAGAAGGAGAAATTGATGTGCCATCAGGTAGAAGTCTACACATATAGCATATGAAAAGTTCCTCCTCAACCCTGAGAGTGGCCTCATTGTGTCAAAAGAGGAGGCCATGGATTGACATATCCAAATGGGAATGGGGATAGGATTTAATATGGTTGACCACTGGGAAATTCTGCTCTTGGCGGATGGAGTGTAAGTGTTTAACAAAATGGTCCCCCAAATTTACATCAGGTTTCACCAGTGTAGAGGAGGCTGCTGATGTTTTGGATAATTGTCTACAGCTGACTGAGTTTCATCAGCAACTTAGTTTAAATCATTTTGACAATGATTTAAAAAGCAACAGAATGCTAGAGCTGTAAATGTGATCAATAGTGGGTTCTTTATGCTAAGGGACAATATGCTTAACTACATTTGATTTTAGTCAGTAGATTGTGGTTGCATCTGGTAAGTGAAGGAAGTTTGATTATTACTGGACAGTAGCACAGAGCTGGCTTGTTACTGGACTGTAGTCAAATTTAAGTTCTCTGGAGTTTTTGTTACAGAAGATGGGCATTTTGTTGAATCATACTTCCAAATTTCTAGCTTTTACTTTATTTCAGAGTTGCTTCAGTAATACAAGTTGGATTTATTTGTTATTACACTTTAGACCTGTGGTGAACTACATATACCTGTCTGGACAGGCTCCCCCCCCCACCCTGCTGACTGCTCCAGTGGCTCCTCCCACGGACCCCGGTATAAAGACGATTGGGGACTCCGCCCCGGTCTCAGTCTCCAGGATGCAGTGTGGTGGTCAATTGCTGCTTGTTCTTTCTTCCAGCCAATAAAAGCCGATATCTCGCCTCACATCTCAGAGAGTTATTGATGGTGCATCAAGACTGTAAGACATAGGAGCAGACTTAGGTCTGCTCCACCATTCAATTATGGCTGATCCTGTTTTCTTTTCTCCTCCTCAACCCCAGCTCCTGGCCTTCTCCCGTATCATTTGAATCCATGTTCAGTCAAGAACCTATCAATCTCTGCCTTAAATACACCCAGCGACCTGGCCTCCACAGCTGCATGTGGTAACAAATTTCACAAATTCACCACCCTTTGGCTAAAGAAATTTCTCCCGTCTCCATTTTGAAAGGGTGCCCACCTATCCTGAGGCTGTGCCCTTTTGTCGTAGACTCTCCCACTTTGAGAAACATCCTTTCCACAACTACTCTATCTAGGTCTTTCAACATTCAAAAGGTTTCAATGAGATCCCCCCCTCATCCTTCTGAATTCCAGTGAGTACAGACCCAGAGCCATCAAACATTCCTTGTATGATAACACTTTCATTTCTGGAATCAAACTTGTGAACCCCTTCTGGACCCTCTTTGGATAACTTTAGCTTGTAATTATCTTATTAAACCCTCACCTGTCCACTGAAAGAAACTGAATACTTGGTTTTATTAGAGTTGAAAGTTGATTGTATTATTGGCAATAGGCTACAACTGTATATGATATTGGATAACACTTCATAGATGTTCATATTGTTGGAAACAGATTAGAAAGTAGAAAATAATTTACATTTTGAATTGTACATTACTTGTGTGGGTTAATAGACGCTAGATTGAAATTGTGCTGACAATGGGCTTGACATTTGTGCATTACTGAGCAAAAGGTGTGAGTTCCTTATGTTTTCACATGACCGTTTGTGGTTGTGAGCATTATTATACAGTAAACGGAAATCAATTGTAGTATTCAGCAGTAGTTTGTGGTTCTTTAGTTACTGGATGGTGGAGCTGCCAGTGAATTTTGTACCAGTGTTATGTCATCCACAACATTCAACAGCAGTTCAAGGTTGTATATGGCCTGAACTCATAAATGGAGCTGCTTGGGGTGTTACGATCAGAAGAGACCAGAAGAGAAAGGAGCAGAATTAGGCTATTCAGTCCATTGAGTCTGCTCTGACATTCCATCATGTCTGCAGTATTATCCCTCTCAACCCCATTCCCCTACCTATCTCCATAACCCTTGATGCCCTCATAATTAAGAACCTATCAACCCCACCCCGCTTTAAATTTACCCATTGACTTGTCTTCCACAGCAGTCTATTACAATGAATTCCACAGATTCACCACTTTTTGGCTAAGGAAATTCTTCCTCATCTCTGTTCTAAAGGGATGTCATTCTATTTTGATGCTATGCCTGCTGGTACTAGACTCCCTCATTACAGAAAACATCCTTTCTACATCCGCTCTGTCTAGGCCTTGTTGTAATGTGCATCTGTAATCTGGAAGTATTCATCATTAATTGGATATTTCTTATACTGTTGGCCAGTAATTCATAACCCTGTCTGCTGCTGTTGATCTATAGTCTAGAGTTGTGCGTGTGTTAAGTAGTAATCAAAGTCATTCAGAGCTGTGTCAATTATTTGAATTCTCTGATAAAGAGCTTAGAATTTCCAGTTTTATTGACTTGCAACAATACTTTCTACTGCATTGTAAACTGAAATTGATCAGATCAATGGATATTTTGCTAAGGCGTATATACTATTGGACAATAAGTTAGAACTGGTTATATTATTAGATAAAGAAGTCCAGAATATTTTAGAATTGAGATTATGGATTGGAGTTATTTTTGATATTGTAAGTTGGTTGCTGGAGATGAGGAAGTGTAAAGAAGATTTAGGTGGCAGTAACTTCAAATGATGTAATTCTAGAACGATTGTTTGCATTTTTTAAAATATGGGGGTTGTTGCCCTTATTTTGGTTCTGCAACCTGGAACTATGTGTTTTAAGGACAGTTGAGTCAGCTAGCAAAATTTTAGCATTGAATGTGTAATTAGCTGGGTGCCAGGTGCTAGAATTGTGAGATACAGAACAAATTTGTTGCCAAAATCTGAAATAAAACAGATCTAAAAGCATTCAGTAATTACCTTTACAAGTTGATGACCTGTAATCAGAAGGAAGGTAGCTCAGAAAAACTGCTGTGAGAAGTGGCATCATTAGAGCAGAGACAATGAGTGGACAGACTGGCAGAACCCAAAAGAGTCAACACTATAAACAAGAAGAGGGGAAGTATAGTCAAAAATACAGTGTGATGCTGTGAACCTGTAATGGATATTGGTCACTAATCTGTCCCCTGAGATGGATTTAAGTTGGAGAGAGGGCAGGGAAGGGGAAGGAGGAGTCAAAGATGGGAATACAGTATAAACATGGTAGAAATTGGCAATAAAGTTGAATTGAGCAGTTGATATATGAAGGAAGCAGCACCATTATTGTCATCAGTGTATTGGGGTAAAAGATGACGGGAGCAGCCCGAGTGGAACTGATATAAGGACTGTTCCATGTAATCTACCAGTAGATAAGCAGAATTGTGCAATATGTTTGTTACGTGTCAGTCTGCTTGCTTTCCTCTGTATTTTAAAGTTGTTTGGCTTACTGAATTACAGTGCGGAGTTATGCTTGCACAGTAGCCCGAGCTATGTAATGCTGGGATATAATTTAGAGACGTGCTTAATTGCAATGTAGCCCCCATGTTCTGTTGGATAGTATATTGAAGTTATGTATTATTGGAGAAAAGAAATGAATGTTATTGGAGCATGGCTTAATTCCCCAGTAGTTGGTAGTGGTTTATTGGGCACTGAATTTGGAATTCCCTTTGATCAGTAAGTCAGAATTTTGTATTTTATTGCTCAGTGAGTTGGACTACATTTGCTGTTAGTCTCTGTGTTGTTGGATCTCAGCAAGGAGTTGCTTTTGCTTTTGGACACTTACTTGATGTTGAGCATGTTACTTGACGTGATGTATACTGCATATATTACCAGAAAGTATATTGAATCCCTGTAGCTTATTAGAAAGTAGTCTAGAGAATTGAGCTGTGTATGTTATTAGAGTTGATTGAAGTTATTTGTGAACAGTCAATAGGACTTGTGTATGTTATTGGAGGATAATTTGTTCATGTGTGTGCAGGTGTGTTGTGATGGGTGATACTTATGTCTGTTACTGGAAAGTACATTCATCTCTGTGCTATTGTAGAGTAAGTGGGATATTATACAAAAAATGGTCCATGTACTCTTTGAGAAGAGACATACAGCAGAATTAACACTCAGGTCAATAAGCTATTACCAGAACCTTGTGGGTCTAGAAATTCATGCATTTGTGACCCTATGGTCCAAATGTCTGTGTCTATGTGCATTGGGGTAAAGACCCTTTAGTGTTTTTGAAATCAGAGAAATTCTCTCATAAATCCTACCTGCCTGCTGAAATGGCTTTATAATGCAAATTTTGGAGTCATTTGCTGTGAAACAAGTCTATAAGACTTGGGAGCAGAATTAGGCTATTCAGCTTATTGAGTGTCCTGTATTCAATTGTGACTCATTTATTTTCCCTCCCAACCCCATTCTCCTGCCTTCTCTCCATAATATTTAACACTGACTAATCAAGAAACTATCAACCTCCACTTTAAATATACCCAATGAGTTGGCTTCGACAGCTCTGTAGCAAAATATTCCACAGATTCACTACCAGCTGGCTAAAGAAATTCCTTCTCATCTGTGTTCTAAAGAGGTATCCTTGTATTTTGAGGCTGTGTCCTCTGGTCTTAGGCTCTCTCACTATTGTACACATACTCTCCAAGGTCCACTCCATCTTGGCCTTTCAATAGTTGGGTGGTTTCAATGAGATTCCACCCTCATTCCTCCAAACTTCAATCAATGAGTACAGACCCAAAGTCATCATATATTCCTCATGCATTCACCCTTTCATTCCTGGGATCATTCTCCACTGAATCATTTTCCTGTGATAAACCTCCACTTAACCCTCTTCAATGATAGGGCATCCTTTCTTAGATATGGGGCTCAAATTGCTCACATTTCTTCAAATGTGGGGTAGCCAATGCCCAATAAAGCCTCACCATTACATTTCCAGAATCAGAAGACATCTTGTACCACAGTCATTAAGTGCTCGTCTTGGTTATTTTTCTGGTAATCTCTAACTCAAACTGAAATGGACAAGGGCTATATCTTAACATGTCAAGAATAAATTTTGAGACTTGTATATTGGAAATGGTCATTACTGAACATTTATGTTATCTACCCAAGTCCAACGTAGTATCTTTGCTTTTTGAACATGGATTGACTCTCTGACTCTTAGCAGGTGAAGTGGCAATGTTCTGTGAAACATGTAGGAATAAGAATGCCCAGCTCCCATCATTGACTTTCTTCTCCTTCTCCTCTTCCTCTTCTTTCCTGTTCTTATTTCGGCAAAACTGTGAATAAAAAATTATATGCGGTAGAATCTTTGGCCAATACTACAGAGCACAACTTGAGCTTCCAGGCAACGGAACTGAATACTGAGAACTCAAATTTCAATCAACACAAGGCTCCCTGTAGTGCCTTGGCTGCCGTGCAACTGTATGCTTTATTACTTCCAGAAGCAGGAGCAGGGAAGAGCAAAATATAGAGGCATTATTAGCCTTTCTTGGCCAGTGGCCGAAACAGAATGGGCGCTGTGTCCTCCCTAAAGTTTTAAGAATGTACTTACTAGTGGTCACACTATCAGCGTCAAAAAAGGAGAATCTTTCTGGATCTTTATAGAGTTCGTGGTTAACCCATGTATCTCTGAGTGTCATATAGATGATTTCTATCTCTCCAGGAATCTTTGGGAAATTTTCAGTCTGTCGAAGTTCATGGCCCTAAGGGAGATGATGTCTTCTCTCTTGAATAAAGAACATCCTAGACAGCATGCACAGAGGTGTAGGCTGCGGGTTGCTGTGTCTATCTGGAATACTCCTGATAAGATATGGCTTTAACTGTTACACAGAGTGCAATCAAGGTGTGGGAGAAGACTGGAGCACTGCCTGTAGAAGTACTGACAATAGAGCTGTGACTCCCTACATGCACTTGAAGGATAGATTTTCACTCTCTTTACTTTGTAAAGAATACTTTCCCTTCAGCCTCTCTCCTCTTGTTTTACTTGTATTGTAGGACAGAACTAAAGCTCCCATTGTGACGTTAGAGGGCCTTACCTCCCAAGAGCCTAAAGCAATGCTAGGGTTTTATAACTCTAATTGTGAGGGTCACCAGTGAACTCAAATGCAGGAATCACAGAGGCTTTAGCAATTAAAACAAAACTGAAGATTTATTACAGAAATTAACCAGATAAACTAACAAGAGCTCAGGCAAACTGTACAGAATCTTGATGAACAAAAGTCACTGACGATACACAGCAGAACTTGGTCTGAGTTCACCCAACAAGGAACCACAATCAGAGAGGCTTGCATGCCACCCTGGAGCAGGTAGGGATTCTGGACATTGAAAATAACATGCTAAGTAAATTATCCCAAATTGAAGAAAAGTGACAAATACAAAGAGCTTAACAATCTCCATGATCCTGAATGAGGCACTTGCAAAACAAAGTGAAAAACCAGAACTGGTGCAAAGACAGACAATTAAACATATTTAACAAATTTCATGACGTACATCGGTGATATTAAACCTGATTCTAATTCTGATAAAAGGCAAACGATCCAAGGACAAAGCAAATGCACGAGGTGACACTGAGACAATACAGTCCACATTGTGACCAAAAAAAATCTCCTTTTAAAAAACAACCAAACTTTCCCTGTTCCATTTCTCATTTTTCATTGATTCCTTTAATATCTAGAAATCTATGGATCATTTTTCAATGAAAGAGTTCACATATCTCTCAGTGATAAAGACTTCCAATGATTCATCACCCCTAAAGTGATTGTTTATTTTACTTGTGGGCTAAATGGCATTAAGTAGACGAACCACTTTCCCTGTCATAGACAGGGTTGAAGAGATTCAGCAGATCCTGGAAATCTTGAGCAACACACATAAAATTCTGGAGCAATTCTGCAAATCAAACAGCATCTATGGAGGGGAATAAAAAAATCAAAGTTTCAGTCTGAAAGCCATCATCAGGATAATCAAGTCATGATGAAGGGTCTCAGCCTAAATGTAGAAAACTATGGGTATGTGCTGGAAGATAGGCTTAATTGTTTAGTTGATCTTGGTCAGTGTGGATATGGTTTGCCAAATAGCCTATTTCCATGCTGTATGACTCTATGACTCTTACGATCATAGTTGGTTTCATCACTAGCTCCTCAACGTACTGACCTAGAAATCCATCAGGCACATATTCCAGGAATTTATGCTTAACACTGTTAAATTCCTGTGTGGTCAATACTGTTAATTGCACTGATTTCTCCAACCCAATGGCATGAACAGAAATTTAACCCTCCCCTCTGTATCACTGCCACTTTTTTGTTTTCTCTATTCTGGTAGCCCTCCAACCCTTCCATTCCCTCGCTGCCCTCATTTCTTGCCCATCACCTCACCTGGTTCCCTATCACCTTCCCTTTCTCCCATGGTCCACTGTCCTCTCATCAGATTCCTTCTTCTTCAACCCTTTACCACTTCCACCTATTGCCTCCCAACTTCTCTTTTACCTCCCACGACACCCACTTTCCCAACAGCTGGTTGCACCTATCACCTGTCAGATTGTACTCCTTCCCCTCCCCTAGGTTCTTATTGTGGCAATTGCCTTCTTCCTTTCCAGTCCTGGAGAAGAGTCTTGGCCCCAAAATATCAGCTTTATTTCCCATCAGACCTTTTGAGTTCCTTAAACATTTTGTGTGTATTGCTCAAGATTTCCAACATCTGCAGAATTTCATGTGTCTGGTGACTGCATATGCAGAAAGCGATTTCACAAAAAGCATAATTACTTTGTGGGACGATGATTGGCATCAGCTTTGACTTCCGACACTTCGGGTATGAGAGTGCAGCAATTATCTAGAGGCAGAAGTAAGTTCTTCATTGTGCTCAAGGCACTCTAAAAGCTGCTTATCATAATATTCAATGGATTCTGCACTGCAATTTGTTCACTGGCACTTGGAAAATTCTGCACCACATGACTGAATATCATTGATCACTTGATTGCTTGTCCTTTAAACTATATTTTGAGTTGATTGGATTGCTGGGCACTCAATGATATTGTTTTCACTATTAGTCATTACCTTGATGTTGAAAATGTTACTGGATAAGAGATTTGTCTTACGTTATATTAGGAAGTAACTGGCACTTGTATGTATTAATAGAGAATGGTTATAATTTTATGTGCAGAGAGTAAGTGGTTTCAAGTTCCTGGGTGTTGAGGTCTCTGAGGATCTAACCTGGCCCCAACAAATCGATGCAGCTATAAAGAAGGCAAGACAGTGGCTATATTCAATAGGACTTAGAGGAGATTTGGTTTGTCACCTAAAACACTTGAAAATTTCTACAGATGCACTCTGGAGAGCATTTTGACAGGCTGTATCACTGTCTGGTATGGGGAGGGGGTTCTGCTCAGGATCAAATGAAGCTACAGGAAGTTGTAAAATCAGTCAGTTCGATCTTGTGTACTAGCCTCCGTAGTATCCACGACGTCTTCAAGGAGCAGTGCCTCAGAAAGGCAGCATCCTTTGTTATCATCAGGACATGCCCTCAAGTAGTGAGTACAGAAGCCCGAAGGCACAAACTCAGTAATTCAGGAACAGCTTCTTCCCCTCTACCATCCAATTCCTGAATGGACATTGAACCCATGAATGCTACCTCACTTTTTTATTATTTCTGATTTTGCACTATTTTTAATTTAGCTATTTGGTATACATATAGTTAGTGTAATTGATATACTTATTTTTTTCTATATTATCATGTATTGCATTGTACTGCTGCCTTTAAGTTAACACATTTCATGACATATGCTGGTGATATTAAAACTGATTCTGATGTACTGCTGGATGGCAGGTTTGATATCCTTGTCTATTTGATCTGATATTCGTGTTCTGTTAGGTTTTTGGACATTGACGCTGGAGTTGGGTGCAGTACTCTTCAATCTATTAACATAGATAATTCCAATCTAGTGAAATAAAGTAGACAATTCCATGCATCCATGTACATCCCTAATTTTCTCACTTGGATATCTCTGGTGTATTACTCTGCACTGAGCAAATTCTCACCCTTGGCGATTTCAACCATAGCTCAGTTCCTTCTCTGACCTGAGTTTACTAACCTCCAGTACTTCATACTCTTGTGCAAGAGGATGGGCTTGCTTGTTTTAATATGATATGTTAGAACCAGATGTGTATGGTTAGATTACTTTTCTGAAGGAATGGATCACCTGGGGAAATGTTCCACATACTTAAACAAACATGCCTCAGAGCAGAGAGAAAAAAAGAGTCTGTAAAACTTCTTCCACCATCCATATTGGGTGGACTCTTAAATCTATTAACTTACTGAAAACCCCTTAATAATAGTCATTATCACTAATTGAAAACTAAACATCAAAATTTATCTGTTTCATTTGAATGAAAACAAAACAGATATTACAATTGAAGAAGATATGATAAAAGATGTAAAAGACTTTTAAGACTGAAAAATGAAAATAATTTTTAAATAGCTCAGATTTTGTGAAGATAAAGGACAGGGTTAGGAAGAGTATTAACAGGAATATATTCAAAGGTGTCAGAGAAGAGATAGTCAAGACAACATTGCATATAAATAAAAAATAATTCAGAATAATATTAGAGGTTTGGTGGGTAGCAAATATTATATTCATATTTGAAAAGGAAAATAGATCATGCCCCAGGAATTATAGTCTAATTAGTTTAAAATTAGTAGCAGGAAATAATAAATCTTTACTGAATGATGCAACAGAAATCATCTGGACACAAAATATAATTAGGAATAGACAGCTCTGATTCAAAAGGGAGGTTATGCTTTACCAATCTTATTGAATTATTTGAATATAATAGAAAGAGTCGACAAGGATAATGCGTGAGTTGAAATATATCTGAATTTGTCTTTGGATTTTCAAAACCTAATGAGCATTAAAAACAAACAGAAGCAAGAGAAAGCGTACAATCACACAGATTTGTTTTGTAATTTATTCTGATTCCTAATTTCCTTGAATCCCTTATTGGCAAAAGAGAACAAACAAGAGCCTTCTGAGTTGAATCACCAAGGCTAGAGCACATGAAGTCAGGATACATATTAACATGCATAGAGAACTGAAAATAGAGTGTAAGAGTTAAGGACATCTTCTTAGACTGGTGAAAGGCTGGAAGTGGTGTCCAGTGTATTGGTGTCAGGATCACTGAAGTACATAGCACATGTAAATGTTTGTCTCAGGAATCTGATGTGCAGTTTCAAAGTTATTAGTTTATAGAATGAGAAAGCACAACAAAATCTGTGAAATATAGAAGGTATATCTAAAATGCAAATAGATTCCAAAATAGAGAAAGGCACATTAAACAGGTGATGGCACAATGGATGAAGAAGGTTATCGTTGTGGTTGCACGGTTGTAAAATTTTGTGGCCTCTTTTAATTAACAACAAAGTAGGTTTATTTCTACCTTCTGCATGAGTGGTCTGTAAGATCGTAAGACCATAAGACTCACTTGGAATATTGTGAGCAGTTTTGGGTCCCTTAATTAAGGAAGGATGTGCTGACATTGGAGAGGGTCAAGAGGAGGTTTACAAGAATGTTTCCAGGCATGAAAGGGTTATCATGTGAGTAGTGACTGAAGGCTCTGGACCGGTACTCAGTAGAATGTAGAAGAATGAGGGGGATCACACTGAAGCTTATCAGATGTTGAAAGGCCTAGATTGAGTAGATGTGAAGAGGATGTTTGCTTTGGTGGGGAGTCAGGAACCAGAGAGCACGGACTCAAAATAGAGGGATGTTCACTTAGAACAGAGATGAGAAGGAATTTACTTAGCCAGAAATTTGTGGAATTCGTCGCAGCAGACAGCTGTAGAGGCCAGGTCACTGGATGCATTTAAGGCAGAGGCTGATAGTTTCTTGATTCATCAGGGCATGAAAGGTGATGGGGAGAAGGCAGAAGAATGGATCAGCTACGACGAAATGGCAGAGCAAACTTGATGGACTGAATGGCCTCATGCCGCTCCTAGGTCTTATGGTCTCATGGTCTTACCATAAAGCACACAGTAGGAGCAGAATTAGGCCATTTGACCCATCAAGTCTGCTCCACCATTCTGTCATGGCTGATTTATTATCCCACAACCCCAGTCAACTGCCTTCTCTCTGTAACGTTTGCCTCCCTGACTAATCAATAAGCTATCAACCTCTGCTTTTAATATATTCAGCAGCCTGGCCTTCACAGCCGCCCATGGCAATAAAATCCAGAGATGTACCCACCTCTGTCTAAAGAAATTCCACATCATCTACATTCTAAACCGCTTACTCAATGTCAGCAAGACCAAGGAGCTGATTATTGACCAGCAGGAGAGAGAAAGCAGAGGTCCATGAGCCAGTCCCTATTGGGGAATTGGAGGTCAAGAGGGTCAGCAGCTTTAAATTCCATGGGGTTATCATTTTGGAGGATGTGTCCTGAGCCCAGCATGTAAGTACAATTATAAAGAGAGCATGACAGTGTCTCTACTTAGGAGTTGGTGGAGATTTGGTATAATACCTAAAACTTTGACTAACTTCTATAGATGTGTGGTGGAGAGTATATTGACTGGCTGTATCACAGTCTAGCATGGAAACACCAATACCCTTGAATGGAAAATCCCACAAAAAATAGTAGATACAGCCCAGTCCATCATGGGTAAAGCCCCCTCACCTTTGAGCACATCTACACAGAGCATTCTTGTAGGTAAACAGCATCCATCATCAGGGATCCCTATCATTCAAGTCATTCTTCTCACTACTTTCATCAGGAAGAATGTACAGGAGCTTCAGGACTCTCACTACCAGGTTCAGGAACAGTTATCAGGCTCAATCAGGCTCCCGACCCAGAGTCACTTATCCCATCACTAAACTGTTCCCACTACCTATGGACTCACTTTCAAGGACTCTTTATCCCATGTTCTTGATACTTACTGCTTGCTTGCTTATTTATTTGTTTGTTTGTTTATTTATTTATCTTCATTTTATATTTGCACAGTTTTGCAAAGTGGTTGTCCAACCTGTTGATGTGGTCTTTCATTGAATCTATTATGGTTATGGATTTATTGAGTATGCCCTCAAGAAAATGAATCTCAGGTTTGTATATGGCGACATATATGTACTTTGATAATAAATCTACTTTGAACTTTGAAATGGATGTCCCTGTGTTCTGAGCCTGTGCCCTCTAGTCTGAGATGCACATTTCATAGGAAACATCTTCTCCACACTCACTCTATCTAGGCCTTACAATATTAAATAGGTTTCAATAAGACCTCCCCTCATTTGTCTGAACTCCAGTGAGTACAAACCAGAGCCATTAAACATTCCTCTTATGTTAACTCTTTCATTCCTGGAATCATTCTCTTGAACCTCTTCTGTAGACTCCCCAACACCAGCACACAGTTTCTTAGATAAGTGATCCACATCTGCTCGTAATACTCCAAGTGTGGTCTGAACAATGCCTTTTAAAGCCTCAGCATTACATCCTTGTTTTAATATGCTAGTTCCATTAAAAAGAATGCTAACATTGCATTGCCTTTCTTACCACCATCTCAATCTGCAAGTTAACCTTTAGGAAATCCTGCATGAGGGCTCACAAGTCACTTTGCAACCCCAATTTTTGAATTTCCTCCCCATTTAGAAAATAGTCTATGCCTTTATTCTTTTACCAAAGTGTACCTCCCAACATTATATTCCATTTGCCATTTCTTTGCCCGTTCTCCCAATCTGTTCAAGTCCTTCTATAGACTCCCTGCTTCCTCAACACTGCCTATCCCTCCAACTATCTTTAATTTGTATTATCTGCAAATATTGCCACAAAGCCATCAATTCCGTCATCCAAATCGTTGACGTATAATGTGAAAAGAAGTGGTCTCAATAGTGTCTCCAGTGGAACACCACTTGTCACTGCTAGCTAACCAGAATAGGCCCACTTTATTCCCACTCTTTGCCTCCTGCCAGTCAGTCAATCTTCGAGACATACTAGTATCTCTCCTGTAGTACCATGGATCTTATCTTGTTCAGCTGTCTCATATGTGGCACCTTGTCAAAGGCCTTCTGAAAATCCAAGTAAGCAACATCCACTGACTCTCCTTTGCTTATCCTGACTGTTATTTCTTCAAAGAATTCCAACAGATCTGTCAGGCAAGATTTCCTGTTAAGGAAACCTTACTGACATTGGCCTACTTTATCATGCCCCTCCAAGTACCCAGAAACTCATCCTTAGTAATAAACTGCAACACTTTCCCAACCACTGATGTCAGGAAGACTGGCCTATAATTTCCTTTCTTATTCCTCACTCCCTTTTTAAAGTGTGGAGTGACATTTGTAATATTCCAGTCCTCCGGAACCATTCCAGAATCTAGTGATTCTTGTAAGTTCATTACTAGTACCTCCACAATCTCTCAGATACTTCCTTCAGAACCCTGAGGTGTATTCCATCTGGTCCAGGTGACTTATCTACTGATGCACCATCAATAACTCTCTGAGACGTGAGGCGAGATATAGGCTTTTATTGGCTGGACGAAAGAACAAGCAGCAATTGACCACCATACTACATCCTGGAGACTGAGGGCAGGGCTCAGGCTCCAATCGCCTTTATACCGGGGTCTGTGGGAGGAGCCACAGGAGCAGTCAGCGGGGGGGGGGGGGGGGTCGTGCCCAGACAAGTATATGTAGTTCACCACATCTACTTTCAGACCTTTCAGCTTCCCAAGCACCTTCTCTTTAATAATAGCAATTACACTTACTTCTGCTCCCTGAGACTCTTGAACTTCTGGCATACTGCAAGTGTCTTCCACACAGTAAGACTGATACAAAATGTTTATTAAGTTTGTCTGCCATTTCTTTGTCCCCTCATTACTACCTCACATGTACAATTTTCCAATGGGCTGATATCCACTCTCACCTCTGGTTTACTCCTTATATATCTGAAAAAACTTTGATGTCCTCTTTTATGTTATGGGATAGCTTTCTTTCATATCTCATCTTGGGCCTCCTATGGCTTTTTTGTTGCCTTCTGTTGGTTTTTAAAAGCTTCCCAATCCTCTAACTCCCCACTATTTTTTTGCAGTATCACATGCCCTCTCTTTTGCTCTTATGCTGCTTTTGACTTTCCTTATCAGCCATTGTTGCCTCATCCTCCCTTTTGAATACTTCTTCATCTTGGTAATGTATTTATCCTGTGCCTTCCGAATTGCCCCAGAAACTCCAGACATTGCGGTTCTGCCATCATCCCTGCTAGTGTCCTCTTCTAATCAACTTTATCTAACTTCACTCTCATGCCTCTGTGATTCCATTTACTTCACTGTAATACTGAAATTTCTAACTTTATATTCTCCCTTTCAAACTGCAGCACGAATTCTATCACATTATGATCACTGCCTCTTAAGAGTTCCTTTACCTAAACTCCCTAATCAAATCTGGCTCCTGACACAATACCCAATCCAGAATTGCCTTTTCCCGAGTGGGTGCAACCAAAAGCTTCTCTAAAAAGCCTTCTCAAAGGCATTCTACAAATTCCCACTTTTGGAATCTAGCACTAACTTGATATTCCCAATCTACCTGCATACTGAAATCCCCCATGACTGTTGTAATATTGCCATCATTACATGCCTATCCTATCTCCCACTGTAATCTGTATCTCACATTCTGGCCACACTCTGACTGTCTCTCTATAACTCTCATTAGGGTCTCTTTGCAACCTTTTACCCTTTTATCCTTGCAACTTGTGAACTCTATCCACAAGGATTCTACATCTTCCGACCCTATATCATACTTTACTGAGGATTTATTTTCACTTTATAGCAAAAGAGCCACACCACACATTCTGCCTATCTGCCTGTCCTTTCAATACAATTAATGTTTAATTCTTGGATGTTCAGCTGCCAACTATGATCTTCTTTCAGCCATGACTCAGTGATGCCCACAATGCCATACCTGCCAATCTCTAGCTGCTCTGCAAGATCATTTTCCTTATTCTGTATACTGCGTGCATTCAAATATAACACCTTCAGTCCTGTACTTATCACCCTTTCTGATTTTGCCCCCATGTTACATTGCAACTCATCCCACGGACTGCAATTTTGCTCTGTCATCTGCCTGCCCTTCCTCACAGTTGCACTACACACTGAATATACTTGCATACCATCTACCCCATCCTTAGCCCTATCATTCTGGTTTCCATTACCCTGCCAAATTAGTAAACACCCTCCCCAGTATCTCTAATAAACTTGCCTGCAAGTGTTTTGCTCCCCCTCAGTTTCAGGCATAACCTGCACTTTTTGTACAGGTCATACCTTCCCCAGAAGAGATCCCAATGATCCAGAAATCTGAAACCATGCTGTCTGCACCATTTCCTCAGCCACTCATTCTTCCGTACCATCATCCTTTTGTCTTCCTGCCCTGACAGGGAGTAATGCTTTTTGGCCTCTTCCCTAACTTCCTATACTTGCTGTGCAGGTTCACTTTCCCCTTTCTACCCATGTCATTGGTGTCAATGTGTACCACAACCTCGGGCCGCTCACCTTCCCCCATGACCATCTTCTGCAGCCACTTTGAGACATCCTGGACATTAGCACCTGGGAGGCAACACTTGATACTGGCTTCTCTTGCGCGGTTACAAAATCTGCTGTCCATCCCCAACTATCGCGTCTCTTATCACTATCGCTCTGCTTGACTTTAAACTTCCCTGCTGAGTCTCATATTTGTCCCACAGTGCCTTTGGCCTAGGTGCTGCTCCTGTGCCTTGGTAGGTCATCCTCCCCAGAAGTATCCAAAGGGGTATACTTGTTGCTTTGGGAATGGCCACAGGGTATCTTGCACTGACTGCTTCCTGCCCTTGCTTCTCTTAGTGGTCACCCATCAGCTATCAGAAGCCTGCACTCTGGGTGTAACCCCCTCAATAAAGTCTCATCTGTGAGGTTTTCAGCCTCCCAGATGGTCGTGAGCACATCCAGCTCCAGCTCCATTTCCTTAACCTTGTCAGTCAGAAGCTGCAAATGGATGCACTTCCTGCTGATGTGTTTATCAAGGATGACTGTCAAATACTCCGAAATCCCATATCTCACAGGAGGAGCTGACTCTCTGAACTCCCTGAACTAACATCCTGCGTACACTTATTATACCACTAACTTCTCAAGCTTAGTTTCTAGCCTGAGCCTGTTTTCGCCAAAGCCTGTTGAGCCAAAGCCTGACCACTCTAACTCTAGCTCACTCCAACAATGAGCACTTTACTTATACCTCATTTTCTTTTTAGTTGGCCCCTGCTTTGTGCCAAAGAGATTGTTATGATTGTAGCCCATCAAAACGTTCTGAGGTACCCTAAACTCTTTTTAAACCTTGCACAGACTCACTTATGAACGACCTTTCACGATGATTGCAGCCTGCCGAAAAAATGCTTCGAGCACTTTGGGAGAGGTGTGTGGTGTATGCCATACGATGCCACTGCATGTGTCCAGTCTCTTCCATGCCTTAGTATCTTAAGCACTCAAAGGATCACTGTGGACTTTGTGAAACACACTATAAGTCCATAACTCTCCACTGCAATGGTTTTTATTGACGCTGCCTAGTGTAGGAAGAATAAGTGTATTTAATACTTGAGTAATAAGAATACAAATGAAGCAGAGTGGCAAAGGAATCTGTAGCTATAGAAATAATGAGAAGTAACATTTTGGGTTAGTAAGGCTATTAAAACAAAACAAACCAAGCACAGAAATTCATTTGTAGTGGAGTAGAAATGAAAATAGAGCTAGCACATAGGTAGAATAATGTAACCAATCATTGACTATCTGTTTAAATATGGATGTAGATACAAAACTTTCATAGGGACAATAGCAGAAGTAAGTGGAGATACATATCAGGAAAGGCCAAACAGCTTGGGTTTGCTTTTCTCAAAAAAAGCCAAGAATTATCTCAAGAGAATCTTCACCCATGTGAAGTTATGTTATGAGATAGGGACACTTAAAGAATCTCTGAAATAGGGACATGGAAGAAAGAAAAGTAGTGAGTTCTAGGCATTCTGGGAGGGAAGAGTCAGGTGGATTGTGGAGTAGGATAAAAGGTCAGCACAATTTGATCGGCCAAAAATACAGTGCTATACAGCTCTGGGTTCTATGTTCTATATTGTATAAAATGTAGGGAATACCCCATCATTCTTACAGGACACCAAAAATTCAAGCCATGAAGGACAGTTACCAGTAGGCCCAATTGATAATGAAGTAAATTCTGTTCACGTAATGAATGGAATGCAAAAGGAACTACTTTTTAAGATTATGAACCTGGCCTCGACACTTAAATATTTCTGTCCTCTTTAAATCATGTTTAATCCGATCACAGAAAAATATCACATTGATACGGTTAAAGGGAATCCACGAGAGCACATAAGGAATTGAAAAATACATTGCTTGCATTAGATGACAATGATGGTGCCCAGCTATATTATTAATACCAGCATAGCCTTGCTGGCTTGAGCTCCAAATCCTACATCACTTTTTATAATTCCATTGGACAGTATATTGGAGTTGTATTTGTTTTGGACAAGAGGTTAGAGCTGTTCGTTTCTTTAGAGAATAGACAGTAGTTAAGTGTTTTATTGCTTCTCCTGGATTGGCAGTTTTTAAGAGTCTACAGAGGTAATAAAAGGAGGCACCCATGAAGGGTAATGTGTTTGTAAACACTGAGAGAGCATCCACATCAATGAAGTGTTTTTGTAATACTTTTATGGAGTTAAATTTGGTCTCTTAACAAGCCTACCTCTTCCATACATACTTTCTCGTAAGATTTTTTTTTATTAATGGCTAAAAATAATGAATTTAACATTTGTCATGTTGTGGCACATTAAGGGTTAATACTTGCAGCACTCACTGGCTCACTGATACCGTGCTTAAAACAGGGGAGAGTTGATAAGAGTAATGATTTCTCAGCTCTATTTTTGTGGACCATCAAGCATTTGTATTTTTATATTTTATTTACTGTGTGGCTTATACTCTAAAATAATTAGTCACATTGGACCATTAAACCTCTGGTAGGAACCCTGTAAAATTAATCTGCTTCCCTCTGTAATTCTAAATATTTGCAGCATGTACTGTTCGGGTCACTGCTTCAATCCTGCATCATGCAATGAGGATCCCATAATGATTTATTACTAGCCCTTCTACACATATTATTACAAAATGAGTTTATTAGTTTTAAATCTAGTAGTAATGCGTTACTGTTTTAAAACCTTCATGCAATTTTCAGTCAATCAGGCAGGGGTGACATATGCTGGTATCAAACTCTGCAATGAAGGTTTTATTGTGCGGCTTCTAGGTGGCTTTGAAACACCTCAATGTTTTCACTAACTGAGCATTTCTTTCAGTCTTCCTCCTAACGTTCCTGTTGTTTACAAGGCACTGTGGTGGGGGTGGTGGAGGTTTGGGGAAGGGGTTGAGGGCTGTCTTTGGATCCATGAATTTGGGTATTATTGTCATTGTGTTTTTCATATGTGGGGTCAATCATGATCCTGCTTAACCCTGTCCCTGTTTATGGGGGGGAGGGGATCTCTTAATTTTTGATTGTTTCCCTCCAACCCGGGACTCTTGAGATCAATCGCAGTATCACAGAACAAAGAACATAGAAGAGTACAGCACAGGAACAGGCCCTTTGGCTCACAGTGTTGTGCTGAACTAGCAAAGACCCAAATCAAAAACACCCAAACACTAATCCCTCCTACCTACACCATGTCCATATTCCCCCCGCCCCCATCTTGCTCACATCCATGTGCCTATCTAAACATCTCTTAAAAGCCTGCACTGTACTTGCCTCTACCAGCGTACCAGGCAGCACATTGCAGGTATGCCCCCACTCTCTGAGTAAAATATTTGCCCCTCACGTCTCTTTTGAACTTACCCCCTCTCACCTTCAATGCATGCCCTCTGGTATCAGACTCTTCTGCCCTGGGAAACAGATCCTCCCTGTCTATTCAATCTGTGCCACTCATAATCTTATAAACCTCTATCAGATCCCCCCTCAAGCTCTGCTGCATCAGAAAAAAGTTTATCAAAGTTCAGAGTAAATTTTATTATTAAAGTGCATATATGTCACTATCTACAACCCTAAAATTCATTTCCCTGCTGGCATACTCAGCATATTTATAGAATAGTAACTATAACAAGATCGACTAGAGTGCAGAAGGCAACAAATTGGGCAAATGCAAATACAAATAAATAGGAATAAATAGTAAGAATATGATAAAATGACATAAAGTCCTTAAAGTGAGATAATTGATTGTGGGAACATGTCGATTTAAGTGTTGTTTTCCCCTTTGTTCAAGAGCCTGATGGTTGTGGAGGTAGTAACTGTTCTTGAACTTGGTGCTGCTCGTTCTGAGGCTCTTGTGCCTTCTACCTGATGGCAGGAGCAGGAAAAAGGCATGGCATTCAGCACAGACCAGGAACCAGGCCTCTTTGTCTTTATGGCTTCATGTAAGTGATGCAGTGATTCACTAAACCATTTCAATCTTTCATACCAGCAATGTTCTAATGCTCAAAGGCCCCAAATTTACTTAAGTTCCACCAGTGTTATCTTTCTCAACTTCAAATCAAATAGTGATGAAATAAGACACAAAGTAAGTTGGTTCTGTTGCTATTGAGGTAGTCAATACTGACTAAAGCATAGAGGGAATAAGAGTCATTTCCATGGTCTACTAATACTGAAAAAATGAGTAGCATCGTGTGAAATGGCATTAACTGCTTTATCCTGGGAGTCTCAGCTTACCTCAGCATCACTTTCTGAAGGCAACAGGAGATTGACAACATACTTTGTTCATACTCAGAGAGCAAAATCAAACTTCTGAACATTCCTTTGTACTTTATAATCTTCCTGATGCCAACAACCTTTAACAATCCAAGTCTACCAATAGATCAGGTCCGCATGTTGAACACCTTCCTAGAATTATGAGGCAGAATAGGGAGGGTCCTTGGGCTTTACTGAATTTCTAAATTATGGCCCCACAGTGAAATAGTCCTTCAGCACACTGTACCATGACCACTTATCATCTCTCTGTATGCACCAAAGAAACTCTGGGCCTTAAAGTCATCTCCTCTAACTTTATTAATCAAGAACCTATTGCATTAGATTCTCAGCCTAGCTTCTATACTCATCTCTCTGCAGTGTAAATCAAATGTACTACTGACCGACTCAGAAGTGAAAGCATTACAAACTGGCCTCAGCCAGCAGCCGTGTCTTGGTGTCAGTGTGCCTAAATCAGTCTTGGTGGCTGTGAACACATACAAACCAGTCAGCATATTTGCTGGCACCAAAATATCTGCAGCACTAACTCAACAGGCAGAGCAACATCTGTGGGAGGAAAGGTCTCCCGGTCCTAATCCAGTCCTATAGATCACATCTGCATCCAGTCCTGATGCAGGGGTTTAACAATTCCTTTCCTTTCACAGATGCTTCTCAATCTATCAAGCTCCTCCAGTAGATTAGTGCTCGAGATCCTAGTATTTTGTCTGCAGCATTCTTTCCAGTATTTGTGCAGTGCCTGTTTAACTTGACTGGTTGTGTTGTTCCATTATCTGTGCTTCTGTCAAATGCAGGTAACCTGGGTTTCCTCTGCCCATGTCTACAACTGTATTCATCTCTGAATGTTCTCTAGTGTCTGTATTGGTGTCCTTCCTTGAGTCTGCACTCTGACTGGATGTAGTAGGTGTAACACTGCACTTATAAGACCATAAGGCATCGGAGCAAAATTAGGGGATTTAGCCTTTGAGACTACATTGCCATTCCATCACGGCTGATTTCTTATCCCTCTCAACCCCATTTTTCTACCTTTGACTCCTTTACTAATCAAGAACTTATAAACACCTGGTTTAAATTAACCCAACGAGGCTGAGCTCTTTGGTTTTAATCTGGATGTTTTTCTGTGTATGCGGATGGATCTGGGGGGCAAACATTCACTTGACTGTGGTAAAGTCCTCAGATTTCTTGAGCCAGCCATCTTGCCCATGAACATTGTTATTCAGATAAGTTCCAGCTGAAAGGCCAGTGCTTGAAACCAGCAATGAAAGGGAAAGATCACAAGGAAGGCCAGCACTGTTAACACAAAAGCAGACACAGGTTCTGCAGCCACGTTTGCCTTTCCTCTTGCTTGAATGACCTTTGAAGAATTTGAAAACAAAACCTCTATCCCTCATTATGGTTTGAGATCAGAAACTTCAATCTGTTAATGAACTAATTATGAACTAGATCGTTGCCCTGATAACCCAGTCAAGGGGCAATTTCTAGCAATCCTTAATTTGGGGTGGTCATTAGCATCATCGTTATTGTGATTCTGTGACCAATATACCTTCATCACCACAGTAAGTAAAACCTCCCCAGAAACGGCAGCTCAGGACAAGGATCAGTTTGAGCAAAATATAATACATTGCAGATTGCAGATTTGGCACAAAATCACCCTCCCTAATCAACACACACACAATCTAGAAAGAATGATTATTCACAACTGTGGTTAATAAGATTCCTTGTTAAAAACTGAGATTCTCTGTGTCATTTTACAGAGTATCTGCAGATTTATCTTAGCACACATTGCAGCAGGAGGTAAGATCTTCTACCTAGTGACAGTACATTATATTATGTAATAGAAGAATTTAGAAGACTCCCTGGGAAGGATCATGCTTGATACCAAGTGATGTCTCCCATGATCACAGTTACTGCTCTATTCCCATACTTTACATTCACAAAGAAAGAAGCCATTTTATTCCATTAACTCCATCTACTTACAGACCAGTCCCAATTCCCACTAATTTGTACAGTACTCTGTTCTCACGGATGGCAAGATGGAGATGCATCTCTACTAAAGGAGATGTAAGGAGCTCCTTCCCTCCACTAGCCTGAAGGTCACCCTTGGACAAGGTGTAGCACCTGCTTAGCCCCCCAGTCAGGGTCACGTGAAGCTATGGGAGCAGATGGTGGATGGTCATATGAGCAGCAGGTGTATACCCTGGGTTATGCGACCTCTGACGCCAGACAGACAATCTCTGAAGATCATGGCTGCAGTCACCCGTCTTGTAAAGACACTGCCTAGAAGAAGGCAATGACAAACTACTTCTGTAGAAAAATTTACCAAGAGCAAATATGGTCATGGAAAGACCATGATCATCCATGTTATATGACATAGCATATAATGAACAACTCTATTCTCCCGCATTTCCATAAACTCTGCTCCCACATCACCACCACCCTCCAAATTCTACAACTCACTAATGCACTAGCAGCAATTTATAGAGGCCAAATAACCAACAACTGTTAATCTGTAAACTTGGCCTGCACTTGCCTTTGGTGGACTCAATTGGTATACTCCATCCCCTTCTGTAACCCAGGGAGTACTGCCTAAAGATTCAGATGAATGGGACTCTATGTGAAGAAATGTAGAGGAAGCTTGACCCAAAAGCAGAGCAGCTGAGATGGTTTACTAAATTATATTTTACTAATAAACTGCAAAATAACAAGCCTCAAGGGACCACAAAACAAGAGAGAACAGGTACTTAACACAACAAGGCAACTAAAGGCTAGGAGCAACTGGCTGAGTTTGGCTGGTTCGATAAGTAAACAAAGATTGTGGATGAGAGATTGGTTTAAATAGGCTGCAGGTGATGAGTTGGAAATGAGTGGCAGGCGGCTCCCGTTAGTTGGGTGGAGACAGGAATGTGCCTACTTGTCAATCCAAGCTCAAACAAAAACAACCTAACATTGAATCTGCCAGTCCCTAATTACAGGGCATCTTCAAAAAGCTAATTAAAAGTAGTGATGCTGCTGGTAATCTTCAGGAGTCTAGTCCTTAATCAGTAGTGGGCAGTTTCTCTTCACTTGCAACATTCCTCAGAGCTACTCTCACACTCATATTCTAAAACGAATTGATACCAGCAAAAATTTATAGTCTACAATATGACTGTGGATGATACTAGAACCTTGCCAAAAGAAAAAACATTTATATTCCCAAAGTAAGCCAATATGTCCTGACTTCAGCCTAAAACATGTTGAATAAGAAGCCAACATGTTGGCTTCTTATTCTCATACAGGGTGAGCTTTATCATATATTTTGTGTACCTCTAATACAGAATTGAATAAATGTATGGGTGTCTGTGTGCACACACATACAGAATGACACATGCACAATTGCACATCACATTGGTTTATAAATGACAATGCATGAACTGGGTGGCACAGAGACACAACAGTTAGCAAAGATACCTCACAGCTCCACAGACCTGGGTTTACTTCTGACCTTGGTGGCTGTCTGAGTGGTGTGTACCTGCACCACTTGTAGTTAAGGAAGTTTCTAGGGCATGATCCATTTTCATTCCACATCCTAAAGATGGGCCGGTAGTTTAACTACTGTAAGTTAATCTTTGATGAAAATATACGGCAAAAGAATGAAAGGGTAGTGGAGGAGCAAGTGAAAGAAAGTAAGCTGCAAGGCTATTGTGAAATAAAAATTTGGAAAGAAGGTATTGGGGCTGAATGGTCTCCCTTGTATGTCACTTGGTGATAGTACAGAATGCCTATCTTCTTCCTTTCAATGAAATCTCTGATCCGCATTGCTGTCACACCCTCCATTTTTCTTTCAACTGATGGTAACTTGGAAAAATATTACTGAGAAAAAGTCATTCATGATCTTCCTGAGTCTCTGAGGAGAGCAAGTTCAACGGGTAATTAAGAAGGAAAGGAGAATGCTGACCTTTCTTTCAAGAACATTTTTCTTTAGGAGTAGATAAATCTTTTATCAATTCTACAGTGTAGATGAGACTGCATTGGGATATTTGGGTATAGTCTGCACCCTCACCTAAGGAAAGGGAGTGCACTGGATGGATTCCTATAATAGTACGTTTGTTGTATAAGAGAGATTAACAGATTGGGTGCATACTTTCTGGAGTTCAGATGATTGAGAGATAATTTCATTGAAATGTGCAGAAATCCTCTGGGATTTGATAGGGTAGGTGCAGCACTGATGTTTCCCCTGCCCCCAAAGTCTAGAAGCATGGATTAAAGCCTTAAAATAAGGGGTCAGGGTGGAGATGAGAAGAATACATTTAGTGGTGCATTTAGTCGGTCTTTTGAAAGAGCTTGGTCACTGGGTACATGCATGGCAGAGAGCAATGACATTTTAAATACGAAGAAACTCAAGGGAAATGGGACTCCATCAGAAAAGTGGTGCTAAGGCAAAAACTGCCTAATCCACTTGAATGTTGAAGTAAAAGTAAGGGTTGAGGGGCTGACTCTTGCTTCCATTTCCTGTGTCATATTCAACAAAAAAGTCTGATGAAATTGAACATTAAAAACATAGATTATAAAACACAACAGCACCGTTCAGGCCCTTTGGCCCATGGTATTGTGCTGACTTTATAATCTGTCCTAAGATCAATTTAACTGCACATAGGTCTCCATTTTTCTATCATCCATGTGTCTAACAGCTTCTTAGATGTTTTAAATATACTTGCCTCTCACCACCTCTGGCAGGGTGTTCTACACACCCACTACTTTGTAATGAGTGAAAACTTTTAAAGCTTTCTGGTGCTGGTAAAACTGAATTGGGGCAGAATTCAATGCAGGGAGTTTATTTCCATGCTGTGGAGATGTCAGATGTGGAGCTGAATATCGGAGCGTATGTTTGCCTCTGGGAATGAACAGCTGAATTCAGTGGCTCAACGTCCACCAATGAAGATGAGAGGTGTTTGAATCTGCTCTTTCGGTGGTGAGTCCATCATTCCTCAGGGAGACTGGCGGCCTTTCAGGTCGCCTTCTGTTGTCAAGATCATCCACCAAGGCATACAGTCTCCACTCAATCAAATCAGATTTGAAATACGTTCCTCGAACACTTTTCTCCTTTGGTGGAGTATCCCTGTAGAAGCTGAAACAGCTACTGCAGAGATACTCCACCACTGAGATCCCAGTTCATTGTAACAACTGACCACTGAGATCCCTCATGACTGAGACTTCCCAATACCTCAATACGGAGGCACCGCTTTACTGAAATAACCTACCCTGCATCTCTGAACCACCAACTGTGATTCCCCAGCACTGGTTCCCCCACCCAATATCGATAAAAAATAAGGATAAAGGGGAAGCCTTTTAGGACCGAGATGAGGAAAAACTTCTTCACACAGAGAGTGGTGAATCTGTGGAATTCTCTGCCACAGGAAACAGTTGAGGCCAGTTCATTGGCTATATTTAAGAGGAAGTTAGATATGGCCCTTGTGGCTAAAGGGATCGGGGGTATGGAGAGAAAGCAGGTACAGGGTTCTGAGCTGGATGATCAGCCATGATCATACTGAATGGCGGTGCAGGCTCGAAGGGCCAAATGGCCTACTCCTGCACCTATTTTCTATGTTTCTATGATCCCTAGCACTGAGAATCCTCAGCACAGAGATCCCTGTCACTAAGAAGCCCAGCATTGAGATCCCCGTCTCTGAAACCCTCGGGTACCAACCAGCCCCACCCCCCCCCACCCCCCAGCATTGAGAACCGCCAGCACAGAGACTGGCATCACTGACAACCCTGCACAGACAACTCCCAGCACTGACATCCCCAGCACGGATCAACCCCAGCACTGAGACCCCCATGGCAGGGAACCCCTGCAAAGACACCACTATCAGTGATATCTCCAGCACCGATTCCCTCCCAAGTGCTGAGGCACCAGCACCCAGACACCCAGCACTGATTCCCCCCCCCCCAAGTACTGAAACCTCAGCCCCGAGACCCCAAGCACTGACCCCCCAGGGGAACTCCCAGCACAGAGATCCGTGTCACTGAGAGCCACCGGCGCAGAGATCAGCACCCGGCACTGTGACCCCCAGGCTGAGGCCACAGACACTGAGAACCTCATCGCTGAGATCCCTAGCACTGACCACCAGCACTGAGAACCCCAGTAAAGACAGCCTCATCATTGAGATCCAGTACAGAGACCCCCCATCACTGAGATCCAGTACAGAGACCCCCCAACACTGAGATCCAGTACAGAGACCCCCCATCAGTGAGATCCAGTACAGAGAACCCCCCCCAACACTGAGATCCAGTACAGAGACCCCCCATCACTGAGATCCAGTACAGAGACCCCCCATCACTGAGATCCAGTACAGAGAACCCCCATCAGTGAGATCCAGTACAGAGACCCCCCATCAGTGAGATCCAGTACAGAGAACCCCCCCATCAGTGAGATCCAGTACAGAGACCCCCCATCACTGAGATCCAGTACAGAGAACCCCCCCCAACACTGAGATCCAGTACAGAGACCCCCCATCACTGAGATCCAGTACAGAGACCCCCCATCACTGAGATCCAGTACAGAGAACCCCCATCACTGAGATCCAGTACAGAGACCCCCCAACACTGAGATCCAGTACAGAGACCCCCCATCAGTGAGATCCAGTACAGAGAACCCCCCCCAACACTGAGATCCAGTACAGAGACCCCCCATCACTGAGATCCAGTACAGAGACCCCCCATCACTGAGATCCAGTACAGAGAACCCCCATCAGTGAGATCCAGTACAGAGAACCCCCATCAGTGAGATCCAGTACAGAGACCCCCCATCAGTGAGATCCAGTACAGAGAACCCCCCCATCACTGAGATCCAGTACAGAGACCCCCATCACTGAGATCCAGTACAGAGACCCCCCATCAGTGAGATCCAGTACAGAGACCCCCCATCACTGAGATCCAGTACAGAGAACCCCCCCCATCACTGAGACACCCCACACTGAACCCCCAGAACTGATTCCTTCCGGTTACTGCGACCCCTCGGCAGAGAAATCCTGTCATTGGGACACGCTCAGCAGTGTTTGCTCTCTCAGATCCCTTTCACTGAGGCGCCCAATAAATTAGTCATGCCCACTGGCAGCCATCGACTTACAGCTCATCTGATCCTCCCCCCCGCCCAGCGGTCAGAATGCACCCACTCCTACTAATTCCCACAAGCAAAGTGACCCCATGGCTCTCCTCTTCTTTCTCTGAGAATGTCTTCCACTGAACCCTGATCACTCAGCCCCACCTCCAATGGAACTACACCAGCAGCAGTCAGACTCCTCACTTTACTCCTGGGCGTAGGGACCCTCCACATATCCCCTACCCCTCTAAAGCCGACCTTTGCAGAGAAACCCACACATAGGATAACCCTCAATTTATTGGCAATGCCATTGTAATCTGAGGAACATAATATTGCCCTCTGAGGTACCTTCACTTATATTTGACCGTAGCAAAGCAACTGCTTATTAAATATAGAAAGAAATCGCTTAACCATCAATTCTGAAAAGATTGCATTTCTCTGCCCGTGCAATTCATTTTCCAAAAAACCGTCCCTACTTTCATGGGGCAGGTGAGTGGCAAACATGAGTTGTATTGTTTCAAGAATAAAATTCAGGTTAAAATATTGTGTTATGTGACCATCTGAATTTAAAATGCCTTCTTAATTTTCACCCACACTTCTGCGCTTTGAGTCTGGTATTGTGTTTGTTTTCCCCTCCATAAGCTGGATACAAAGCAATCTAACAGTGAGAAATAAGGCCTCTTGGAAAGTCAAATATTAGTGGTCAGCCTTCAAAAAACCTTCCATTCTTTTCGGTTTTCTACCGTTGAGTAGTTACATGTAAGGTTTGACACAAAGCCTGATCAACTTCCAAGGCCCTTGCTTGTCAGCTGGGGAATATATAAAGATAAATGATATTATGTTAAATTCCACTTAATGACAAATTTTTAATTTTCTGAACATGGTCATTTTCTGGCTAGTGAATCAAGTGTAAGGAGCTAATTACATGAGGATCTGAGCAAAAATAACTCCTAATTTTCAAGGATAATGGGAGAGAAATGTTCTAGATTAATGGGACTATTTATCTTTTTTAAATTTCTATCTTTCTCTGTGATAGCAGTGCTCCCCAAGGAAAATATTCATAAAATGAAATTGAAGTCGTAACTTAATAGGTTATTAAAATTTTTGAGTGCATATCACTTCTCTTTCGCAGTGCTGTAAATTTAAATTGAAGTTTGTAACATTCAGAGTCACCAGCGGAGTTTTTATGATAGCAGGATAGAGAGAGAACATGCATCTTTGTCAAGAGGTATTTGCTATTCTAATTTTATGGCAGAGCAGATTATCAAAAAAAGGAATGTCACAGTGCAAGCGGCTGACAACACTCAGCCTTCAGCCATGTGTTTCCATTACGACCAGGAGACGTTTGGGGTTTGTATGGCCTATTATTTTCCATTTCACTCTTTTATCTTGATTTAAAGTGAGGCCTGTCGAATATTCTTTCCTTGTCATTTCACTCTCAAATCCATCTACTGCATTGTCTCAGCGGGGGTCTGAGACGCACTGGGCCGATGCAGCAGTGCCAAGGTGGAATCGGGAGAAGTCGTTCTGGCATGTTAGACCTTGGTGCTGAGAGAATACTACTGTGGCATGTCTGTGGGCAACGGCATGGCACAGGGGACGGGAGGGGGCAGAGGGCAAAAGAAAGGTCATTACTTGGAAGGCCGCTAAATTGTTGGGAAGATTATTTATGGGCTATATTTATGAATAACTTCTAAAATAAACCAACAATAGCCTAAGATATTAATATTACTGTGCACTTCAGAATATATTTTGAATTCAATTGAAACATGATTTGTTGCTTTAAAACCAGCCAACAAATACTACCATCCCTCACACCCTATTAAACTGTAGATTAATATTATTTTCCTTACTATTCTTAAATCCTGCTTCACTCTACATACCCTCTACATATTTTTTATATATTGTAACCCCTATTTAACCCTTTTATATCCTCATTAACATATAAAATGTTTAGGAAATCATCTTCCATGTTGTATTTTATTATGTCCCTATGATACTTCTTTTCTGAATAGCCGCATTAAATTATCCTAAAAAAATTAAACCTTTCTGAAATTGTGATTGAATTAGAATTTATGCAAACAATGAAACCAATCGATTCCCCGAAAATTCTATCACACAATTTCTCCTCTCCTCTCCGGAAGATCTGATCTTGCTGGGGCTCGGGTTCCAAGGTTAGATTAATCGGAGTACGTGAATTTAGGAGAACAAATGCAAAAGGAGCTATTGCACTCTGGCAAGCATCACAGCTGGGGCTGCTTTTGATATCACTCACTCTTGGATATGATTGCCTGAGCTGAGGGATTATCACATTTGGTGCAGATCCTGTGCTAACTTTTCACTCTCTAACTCAGTGACAATGAAGTTATGGTGTAGCCCGTCTCTAACTGTTGGCACTTCAGACTGTTGGTCCCCTCTGTCCGTGCAGTTATCTCACTCAAAATTTGAAATGAATCTAAACAATATTAAGAGGAGACGAAAGGTGTTACAGATGCTGGAATAAGGGACAAAAAGCAGCCACTGGAGGAAACTACTGAGTTTCTCCAGCATTTTGTGCATGTTGCTGGAAGAACTCAATGGGTCAAGTCACATCCGTGGAGGTAAAGCTAACATTTAGAATCAAGCTCCTGCATCAGGAATGAGTGTATAGAGAGAAGATAAACAGCAATAAACCAAATAATTAACAGAAAAAAATAAAAACATCCAAACTGGAGACACAAGATGAAAGGTCTCAACTTGAAACATCAAGTGACCATCTCCCCCTCACCGACGTTGGCCGACCAACTGAGTTGCTCCGGCAGATTTTTTTTTGCATCTAAACTGGAACTTGTTCTGTGCCAAGAAGCAAATATAAAAGGAATATGTGCATTTATAAAGCCTTTTTTTCACAACTTCAGCACATTCTGATACAAAGATGGGTGGCAGTGTGTGTTGTGAGGAGGACATGGAGAGGTTATGTGAATAGGTGAGGCATGGCAGATAAAATGTAAGGTGGAAACATCTGACAGTATCTCCTTTGCTGGAAGAAATACGTGTACAGGGTACTTTGTAAATCAGCAAATATTTTGAAGTTCAGACTGATCTTGTGGGTGCTTTTATGCAGAGATCAGGGGAAGTTAGCAAGCTGGTACATCTAGTAACTGGAAGGCAATTTGTTTGTCTATATTGCAATAAAATATGAGTGGAAGTGTAGAAGTCATTTGTTCCAGTTGTATAGGGGCCTTGTGAGATTGCTTATGTACAGGTCACATTGGAGATCTCCTTTGAACATTACAGAGCTGACACAGGGCTGAGATTTCCCTTGGATGATATGTATAAAGCCAGGGATCAAAGTCTCACCTGAGGAAGTGGCCATTCCGGACAGAGATTAAAATAAACTTCTTCGTGTAGTGGGTAGTGAATGTTTGGAATTCTTTATCCAAGATGGTTGTGCTGGTTCAGTCACTGAGTACTGTATATTCAAGCAGAGGCCAATAAACGTTTATGTGTGAAGGGAATCAAGTAATATAAATCTGATGCTTTGATCAAATTATCTTTGAGATTAAATATCAGTCATGTTTTGACTGAACAGCAGCACATCTTGAGGGATTGAATAGTCAGCTCCTGTTCTTGTCCCTTTGGTTTTTGAGTTCATAAGGTGCTACACAGCCAATCGTCTACTTTTAAGGGCCAGTCCCTGTCTAGTTAGGAAAGGCAGCAGCCAATTTGTAGAAGGTAAACTGAGCATATTATTTTTTAATATATTGATTTACACTGATCAGTGGTATCACTTGAGACTGTATACTTGGGTTATTGATGACTGATCAGTCAGCCTGGCTCATTCAAGCAACAAGGCTATTCAGCAGGGGCTGAGATTAATCTTACGCAGCTCCAGATAAGAAGGATTAATTTCTGTTGAGGTCACAGAAGCAGAATTATATTAGAACCATGCCCAAGCTACCTCTTCTTAGCCTACTGACAAATATGTTAATTTTCCTTTGGGCTGTCTGCTGGACCTGTGGGATGTGCTTTATTTTGGTTCTTTTCACATGTTGCTGAAGACCCAGATAAGGGAATCAAGTCAGTTTTGACTTCACACTGCAGGTACAGTATGTCGGATTTAAGTAGGTTTTATTCTTACAAAACTTTCTGAGGAATTAGATACAGGAAGAGTGGAATCCCAAGTCCAGTTATTATCACTCTTGTGGCGGGCTGAGGAGACTTGGTCACTGGTATTAATTGGTCACTAGGTAGACTTAGTCACTTGACTGAGGACACCAGGTTACCGGGAATTGTATGGCAGAGATCAATTGAGTAATGGAGTTAAGGGATATTGAGTAGGTGGAGAGAAAGAGGTCTAAAATAAAATGTCAGTCATAATCCTACTGAATGGCAGAGCAGGGCTGAACGGCCTCATCTTGCTTCATTTTTTATGTTTCCGTATTCTCCATCTAGGATCGCCACCGATGTATTTCAACACTAAGGAATGGATTGAATTAAACAACACAGAAACAAGCCCTTCAGCCCATCATGACCATGCCAACTATCAATATTAATTTATATTAATCAGCTCTTTATCCAACTGTGCTTGGTTGCTATTACTGTTCCTTGTCCTACAGGTCCCATCATTTGTAGGAGTATTGCTTCCTAACTATTATTTTCCCCCTGTTTGTGTTAAATCTAATGGTTTCTCCTGACTAACCCAGGCTTCTGAGCAGATCCAAGCCTCCAAGAGAAGTGTGAGAGGTTGATTATGGTCAAGCTGTTACACTTTGGGTGAAGATTTAGAAACTGCTCATGTTGGAAGTCCAAAAATAAAAACAGAAAATGCTGGAAATATTCAGTAGGGCAGACAACATCTGTGAAAAGAAACAGTTAATAATTTTTTAAAAAGGGTTTTGGAATTGAACATTAGCTGTTATTCTTTCTACAGAGCCGTCCAGCATTTTCTGTTTTTATTGCTCGCTGAGCCTGAACCTCTCTTCACTCACTCCACAGTGTGATCTCAAAGTGTAACTCTCTTCATATATCATTTCTTTGGGCAACAGAGTGGCACTGTCTATAGAGCTGATATCTCACAGTTCTATCCATGAACAGGGGGAAATAACAGTTTCAATCCTGACTATTATGCTCTCTGATCTCACTGTGAAAATGTGTGCTTCCCTCAGATGTTCCGATGTTTTCCCCACATCCCAAAGCTGAACAGGTTGTCCTTGGCATGCTGGTAAGTGGTAGAATCTAGGGGGAGTTGATGGGAATCGGATTAGAGTATCATGGGATCAGAATGAATGGGTGGCTGATATCAGTAGGAACTTGATGGGCCAAAGAGCTTGTTTCTGTGTTCTATTAACATATTTCTCTATGTAAATAGCATTTGGGAGGGACGTAAAATGGGCTGACATCACACTCCTACTCTATATTATTGCACATGTCAGGATTACCTCTCCATACAAAAGTGTGAATAGATAATTTTAAGGAGCTGGAAACCTGCTTGATATTTACCTTCCCAAACCAAAAGGTTTTATTAATTTGTCAAATCCTAAACAACATCTAGGTTCATCATTACCTACCTAATGTTATCAGCTTAGTATTAATCAAAGTGTTGTACTTATCGAATGACCGATTCAGAGACATTTATAGGGTTAGTACAAAGCTACATAATGTGTCTTTAATTAAAAGGTTTGCATCCTCGACTGAGGTGAGATTTACTATTTGTGTACTGTACCCACACTTTGAAAACTACCTTGTACTATTTTAGTTCTGGCGTTCTCTGCTTGTGGTCAGTGTCCCTGGCTGATGACTGCCCCAATGAAAAACATCTTCTCCATTTGTTCAAGGAAAACTACAAGCAACTAAGGCCTTAGTGGCAGAGCAGGGATGTATCATGAAGCTACAACTGCTTTCCTCAAAGAAAGTAGAAGAGATCGTCTATTCACACTTTGAAATGCAAAAGGGAGACACCCTATAAGTGATGAAGATGTAAGGGAATGGTCCCAAACCAACAGTCCAAAGAGTTGAGCTATTTAGGATAATAATTAAGAAATTCTTTATCACCGAGAAGGAGTTTGCTCCTCCTTTCTTCCTCCTCCTAATTTCTACTGTGGTAGGAGGACAACTGCAACTTTCAAAACAGGCTGCAATTTCTTTTTCAGTCATGGAATGTACTATGCATGCAGTAATCAAAGTGGACAAATTGACACAGGATATAACTCAGCAATTTGATTGGAAGAACAGGCTGTTGAATACCCTGCTCTTTCTGTGCATGAATGAAAATTACCAAAAAAAAATGCAGATTCCAAAAATCTGAACTAAAAATAGAAAATGCCAGGAGCAATGCGAAAAAGCACTGGAGGACCTCATTGTGTCAGGCAGCATCTATAGAGGACAGTGGACATTTTCCAGTCAAGATTCTTCATCTGGACTTCCAGAAGCATGCATCTTGTTAAAGAATTGAAACATTATCTCTGTTTGTGTCTGTATCTCTGCCTACTTTTTAGTTGTTTCCTGGTCTACTGAGTGTTTCTAGCATTTCCCATATATTGGAATTGGAATTGGTTTATTGTGGCATGTCCAGAGATAGAGCGAAAAGATTTTCTTGCAAACTTCATTCAGATCAAATCATTACACAGTGCATTTGGGCAGAATAAAGTAAAACAATAACAGAATGTAGAATACAATGTAACGACGACAGAGAAAGTGCAGTGTAGGTAAAGATTAATTTGCAAGGTCATAAGAAGGTAGAATATGAGGTCAATCGTCCATCTTATTGTACAAGGGGATCATTCAGTAGTCTCATAACAGTGGAGTAGAAGCTGTCCTTGAGCCTAGTGTTACGTGCTTTCAGGCTTTTGTACCTTCTTCCCTATGGAAAGGGGGAAAAGGGAGAATGTCCTCAGTGTGTGTGGGGGGGGGATCTTTGATTATACCAGCTGCTTTTCTGAGGCAACAAGAAAGAGTCCATGGAGTGGAGGCTGGTTTCTGTGATGTGCTGAACCTCGTCCACAGCTTGCTGCAGTTTCTTGTGGTCACATGTAAAGGAGCTGCCATACCAAGCTTATATGCATCCTGATAGGATGCTTTCTACGGTGCTTCAATAAAAATAGGTCAGGAGGAGGCATGTTGAATTTCATTAGCCTCCTGAGGATGTAGAGGTGTCCATCAGTTATATCTGGTATTTGATTGACTGGAGTCCAAAACAGGGAACAAGAAGATGAGAAATTAAACTAAATTCACTCATAGAGTTCTCTCTTCTGATTACCATTCAAATTATTTTTTTTGTGACACTAAACAACGTGCTGGAGGAACTCCACAGGTCTAACAGTATTTGTGGGACAAAATGAACAGTTGATGTTTTGGATCAAAACCCTACATCAGGACCTGATGTAACATTGACAATTTATTCCCACTTTATATACACTGGTCAACCTGATGAGTTCTTCCAGACGATTGCTTGTCACCCCAAATTCCAGCACCTGCAGTCCCATGCATGTCTGACGATTGCATGTGGATTCCGAGCTCCATCCTCTAGAATTCAAAGGCCTGTCTCCGTGCATAGTTACATAGGGCTCACAGAAGTTGAATAACAGAGGATATAGGAGGCATCCCAGAACCATCATTCAGAAGAAGGTAGAACTTCAAGGTGGGGTGCTGAAAGTGTGCCCCAACTCAAAGCCAGAAACTCACAACCCAAATGTGTGAACTGGGCAGCAGAAATCTGATGTGATACAGAATCCCCACCAGAGAAGTTCCAGTACATTTTATCATCTTTCTTACAAAGTACCATATATGGTCATGGTCTAATATTGTGGCTTAATGGACTACACTTTTGTCTTTGAGCCAGTTTTAATATTTGTGGCCTTTTCTCATGATTTAATTTCCAAGCTCTAATGCCAAGCGTTGTGTTAGCTTTGGATGGTATTTGAGAAAGGAACACCCAGATATCCTTATTTGATAAAGGATCTCAGCCTGAAACATCGACTGTTTATTCTTTTCCTTACATGCTGCCTGACCTGCTGAGTTCCTCCAGCATTTTGCATG
Source organism: Hemitrygon akajei (assembly GCF_048418815.1). Classification (NCBI taxonomy): domain Eukaryota; kingdom Metazoa; phylum Chordata; class Chondrichthyes; order Myliobatiformes; family Dasyatidae; genus Hemitrygon; species Hemitrygon akajei. Next base: position 34,320,326 of record NC_133144.1, read on the forward strand.
TGTTGTTCTGGATTTCCAGTATCTATAGAATCTCTTGTGTTTATTACTTCTCAACAACTCTAGTTTCTTGCCATTTAGAATCATCAAATTATAGGGATTTATCAATCGAAGGAGACAATTTAGTTCATTATATTCATGCTCACCCAATTTCCCCCTTGTCTGTAACTTTTTCATTTCCTATGTAAGGAGCTCAACGTAATGTGACAGACGTTTCTGCTGCCACCATTCAGACAGCGAGTTTCCGACTCCATCACTCTCTAAGTGAAAAGATTATTCCTCAGCATCCCTATATCTTAAAATTAATGCCCCATAGTTTTTGACGTCTCCGCTAAGCTAAATGCTTTTGTCATTACTTTCTCATTCACCTTGTTCCAGCCCCTCTTAAATTTCTATGCTGATTTTATCTCCACACAGCTTCTTCTCTTCCAAGGAAAACAACCCCAAGCCTAGTTAGTCTATACCCCTACTGAGAATTTCCAGCATTCTGTTTTTATTCCAGTGTAGGTAGTCGTGCGATCACTCGAGTCGGGTATGATGTTCCCTGAAGGGGTTGTCTATTGGTGGGTTTTCAGACGGCTGTAGAGGCTGATCGGGGATCCACATATTCTCACGCAGTGTGGGCGAGAGTAAGTGGTGGCTGTGGTTAGTGTTTGGGTCTTTTGATTGTTCAGTCTCTCCTTTTGCAGTATACACAGCCACTCCACACAACTGAACTTCTTCAGCCCTGACAACAGCTTTGCGTACAGTGTTCTCATCGTAACCTAACTCTTGGCCAGCACTGTGGCTCAGCTAAGGAGGTGCCGCCACACAAATCCCCTGCTTTGTATGGAGTTTTCACTTTCTCCCTGTGACCATGTGAATTTCCTCAGGGTGTTCCGCTTTCCTTTCACATCCCTATGACCTATGGGTTAGAAGGTTAATTGAGCACTGTAAATTACCTCCAATTGTACAGATGAATGATTGAACCTGTGCGGGACCAAATGAGAATGAGGAAAACAAATGGAATTAATGAGGGATAATATAACTGAGTGGTGAAAGTTGTCATGGATTCAATGGGCAGAAGGGTCTGACTCAGAGCTGTATCTCTTCATGATTTTATGAATCTAATTTAATTGAGCTATTACAGCAGGCATTCAGCACATTAAGCAGAATCAGTTACTTGAAATTCAAACATCTGGAGATTTTTCTTTGCCTTCCTCAGACACAAAGTAGCTAATCTCACTGGTAATCACATCATAGTAAGCAGAATGTTTGGATAAAATACTGCCTAGTGTTGTTGACCTGTAGATATGAGGACATTCCCCGCTAGATCTCTAGTTTGTTCTGAGTGAATCGATGTCAGCCACTGTTGATGCTGCTGTCATCTGTCTCTGCACCTTGCATCCAGGGCTGGGAGAAGAAGAACCAAGCCCAAATCTCATCCACACTCAACTGACACTGTGCTGCAAAGTGCACGTCAATACAGGTTGAATCAAGGATCGGATCAAGCACGAGAGCACTGCTTCCTGTGGATGAAATCCCTACTGATATTCTTTTCTTGCCTCAACCAAAAGATCTTCACAAACTTTGCCGGGTTTCATCAATGTATCAGAGGCTTCATAGAGTCATAGAGCACTACAGCACAAAAACAGGCCCTGTTTTTGTCCATGTCAAACCATTATTCTGCCTAGTCCCATCAATCTGCATCTGTACCATAGCCCTCCATACCCCTTCGATCCATGCACTTATCCATACTTCTTCTAAATGTTGAAATTTAACCTGCACCTGCCAGTTCCATTGGCAGCCGGTTCCAAACTTACATCACCTTCTGAGTGAAGCTCCCCCTCATGTTCCCCTTCACCATTTCACTTTTTGCTCTTAACCTGTAACATCTAGTTTTCGTCTCACTCAACCTCAGTGGAAAAAGCCTGAATATACCCTCATAATTTTATACAGCTCTATCAAATTGCCCCTCATTTTCCTACACTTGAGGGAATAAAGTCCTCATCTATTCAAACCTTCCTTATAACTCAGATCCTCAAGTCCCAGCAACATCCCTGTAAGTTATCTCTGTACTTGTTCATAAAAGGAAAATGGGAAGTATGGAAAAAATAAAAGAAGAGCTGCCTCTGGAAGAATGAGTGCAAGTGACAAGTCCTAGTGTATCATTAAGCCGGGGTCGGGGACCAATTCCCTGTGATTATTTCCTTTGCAAAACTGTTCTGGCTTTTATTCTTTCATCAGATCCAGTCATGGGATTCTTAAGCATGGATATAGATAAAGAGGATGTCCTGAAGAAGGGCATCTGCCTGGAATATCGACTTTGTTCATTTCAATGGATGCTGCCTGACCTGCTGAGTTCCTTTAGCAGTTTGTAAATGTTGATGATCACAGTCTTTTTCAGTGTCTATAACTAGATGGCACAGGTTTAAGGTGAGAATGGAAAGATTTAAAGGGGACTTGAGGGGCAAGTTGTCCACACAGGGCGTGGTAAGTATTTGGAATGATCTGCCAGAGGATGTAGTAGAGGTAGCTAGAGGTTCATGGATAGAAAATGTTGAGAGGGATAGATGCAAAGTGTAGACAGGTGTGCCAAGCTCAGTACGATGACTGGTTGGGACCTGTTCTATACTTTAAACTTCTATGACTTCATGCTTCTAGTAATGGAACAGTGTAGACATCAGCAGATAGCAAGAGACAGCTTTTCAACATCAGGCCATTGGCAAAGATTACTCTTCCCTACACCTCGCAGCACTTACCTTTTTGCCTGCTTAGTATCTTGCAGTGAGTATCCGAGCTTCCTCATACACCATGGTCCACACACTCTTCTTGCTGTCCCCTTTTCCTTGTCCCAGTGGATCTAAGGATGAACATCTCAGTGCCTATTTCATTCTTGCCCTGGAACTTATTCCAACACAGAAAGAAATCATTCAGCTCATTAGGTTCATGCTGGCTATCAATAAAGCAACCACATCAATCCCATTCCCCTCTCCTTATTTCACAGTAGCCAGCATATTCTGGTAAGATAGCAGCGTGCTTGGATGCAGCGGCCTCGCTAGCGCCGAACAAAGGTGTTTTTGTCTTCTAAAAAGGCCCTATTTTATGACTGCGACACACTGCTGGACGTTAAGAACTTCAAATATTGAAGTCAAACCCATCAGTGTGCTGGAGGAGCGGGACTTGGTGCAGACCATATTACTGCCTGCTACAGAGAGGCATCACAGTCAGTGCACGAAGGCAATGTGCAGTCCAACACCGAGTGATAGCCTTTGACTTTTTTCTTTTGTCCTGTTGGATATTGGTAATGTAAAATACTACAAATCTGATTCACAGGTTTATTGGTGAGCCTGATCATGGGGCAGCTGCATGGCCTGAATTCTAGCAAGGAATAGACCTAATGCCATAGACTGGCGCAGCAGTCCAGGAGGGGAGATGCTGGAGCTGATGTGGCGCAGCGTCCGTGCTGAGTTGGGGGCTGGTCTCTTCTTTCGGTGCTGCTCTCCAGTGTTGGCTCCGTGGAGGACAAGCTGGATTGCGAGCGTGAGTGCGTACATATCCATTAGGCTGTGCGAACTGCTGAGAGCTGCTTGCTCTTGCCAATAACACCTGTGCACCATGAATTTACAGAACATGTCACTCAGGGACCTTTTTGTGTGACTGTATGGTTACTGCAGTCTTATATGTGCAACATCAGCCTTGTGACTGTTGCTACTATGCTTTGCACCTTGGCCCTAAAGGAACGCTGTTTTGTTTGACTGCATTCATGGGATTCCTGTATGATAGATAGATAATTAAACATGAACTTCAACTTAATATTCTCTCTGACATGCCCAGTAACTTCCCTTTGATTCGTCTTTTCACTTACCACCACACTAACGTTCCAGCAGTTGGGAGGAAACTGAAGTGCTTGGGGGAAAGCCAAGCAGTGACAGGGCAGATGTGTAAACCCCATACGGGTGGTGCCTGAGGTTGGGATTGACCCTATTTCCCTGGAACATGAGGCACTTTTAACTGTGACCTCATTGCTCCAGACTTTTGACTTCTGGTGATGACTGAGTGGAGTATGCGTAAACCTCCAGTAAATGAGTGGCTTTTCCTCTGACGCTCTGATTTTTTCCCATATCCTGAAAGTAAAGTGATGCCTGGTAGGGTCAATTGGCCACTGAATATTGCCCCTGGTCGAATTTGAAGGAGTTGAGAATGTAGAGCTGATGTGAACGAGAATCTTTTCATGATGAGAAGTCGGAAGGTCATAGCCCTAAAGTTGCTTGGAAGCCTGGAGGCCAAGGCCCAATGGCCAAGGCCCTGGGACTTTGAGTCGGCAAGTCCACCGGGGAGGTTGGAAGCTGATGTTGGCGAGTCCGTAAGTCCAGTGATGGCTGGTGGCCCAGCCTGTCCTGGGGTTGGAGGACCGTCCGTATGTGTGAGTGGGTGCGTGGGTGAACGGGAGGGAGGCAAGGGGTTTGTTTTGTTGCTGTTCTGCAGAACATTGTGGGCGTGCTAGGTGGGCACCGGAACTTGTAGCAACACTTGCAGACTGCTTCCGGCACATCTTTAGGTAGCGTTAGTTATTCATGCAGACAATGCATTTCATTGTATGTTTCAATGTACAAATGATAAATAAATGAATCTGAATCGGAACCTGGGAAGAATAAAAGAAAGCAGGATTAGTGAAGGATTGGTATAATTGGGTCGGTGATGGTTGGTGAGAACTCAATGGGCTGAAGGTCCTATTTCCATACAGTGTGACCATTCCTGTTATGCTGCCCTATCTTTTTTCAGTGCCTCCTATGATTTGTTATTAAAGGTAAATTTTAGATGTCAATTCAATGAGGTTTCCTTCCATTGCCCACTAATATGTCCAATCTTTCGATGTCCTGCACAGCCTCTTGTTTTGGTTTTTGAACTGATAAAAGGGAATGGCATATTGTAAAAGCAAGAGTTCCCTAACCTGGCTTTACAATCCTCAATTCAGTGTCAGTGAATGATTTGTCATACCTTATCTCTTGACTTCTGCTGTAGCACTGTACTGTGGTATGGGCCTTGTCCCTGCACTGTAGAAGGAAACTGTAATGTGCTTCAAGTCCCATATTCCATTGCCCAGTGAACCTCTACTTACCAAATCCCACTGCCGTGTTCACCCGTCCCTTTATCCTAACCACGCTCATGAGGGTACTGAGCTGCAGCATCTCTTTAACCTCAACCGGGAACACATTTGGAGGCCCAGTGCATTCATCACTTTCCACTGTTCATTGTCTTGCTGGTTATTAAAAGACTCACACTGCCTTGAAATCACGGTACAAAATGGTAGTTATATTGCACTGGTGGAAAGCCATTATCAGTAATCACTGCTTATAATGGTCGCTGAAATGATATAGTTCCACATTCAGATCAACCAAATCTTCAGCATTACTGGAAATGGAAATTAACAGCAAAGTGATTAATTTAAGTGAAGTGTATACGATATTAATAAAGTAATAATTGAATAGATTAACATCTTGCACAGGCTTGATGTCTGCCAGATGTGTTTCTCTCCTTTTTACCTTTGAGAAGCAATAAAAAGGTGTAATTCTTTCTGGGACGGAGTGAAAATTGCTGGTTTTACATTTTCTTGTATCATTTTTCTGTGCCCACAAGGAATTTGGATAACAAATGCAATATTCAGGCCCCGTCGTCTGATTTATATATATTTTTCCCACTTTCAATATGTATTGCCCTGCAGTTTAAAAGATAGCTCGCTTCAATGTGAGCCCTCTCAGTGGACCTGACAGCCTATCAACTGTTATACGTATAAACAGGTCAGATTGTCTGTGTATTCCAATATGTTATACTTTAAGGTTTTCAGCATGTGGAATCTCTAAGTAGAAATTGAAAAAAAATCCTTTAGGGGATCTTTGCGAGACCATGCCATTGAGTGATAAATCTGCTCACTGTACATTCAAAATAGGGGGGAAAATTATTAATTTCAAAACAACAGGACACTCCAGATATGAAAATAGCACAAACCGTAACTAATATTATTAGCTGGGAGAGCACAACTGACAATATTGTTTTATTGTTATTCAGAAGATTTTTTTTCCTCAACGCATGCATGTGCTGGGCAGGCTTCAAAGATGCTACAAGCAGTGACAACAAGACCTCCCTCTCCCCAACCCCCTTCACTCCTGCTGAGGTGCCCAGCTTCTCCTGCTTTACAAGACAATAGGGCCAATCAGCTATTAGTAATTGGCCATTAATGAACTTCAAGTGATAGTCACGAGGGACTGTGCACAGAAGGTCTGGGCCACCATTGGGGGCTGTTCAGCTATTATTTCCTTTGTTGAGCTAGCAGCTGGAAAAAGGCCGTTCTGAGTTATGGCAAATGTAAAAATGGTCAACATTATGGATGTAATTAATTGGCCTGTTTGTGCCTCCACAGCTTCCCCAACCCCACCCCCAGCCTCCATTCACCCTCTGTGTTACGAGTCAACCTGTACCCTCCATGTGGGGAAAAATTAACTGCAAGGAATTAAAGCCTGGCACTAGGGATTAAACACCGCCATTTAAATTAGTATTAAGGTATTACAAATAAGATTAGAGTATAAGAAGCAGAAGATTAGGGATCAGTTAAGCAATAATTAATGTGAAAGTGTATGCTCACCAAGGGAGTCAGATCCATTTTTTGCTTTGACATGATGTGAAGAGTAGTATTAAAGCAGACAATGCTTTAAAATATCCAATACCCCAATCACCCCTTCCCCTCCTGCTTACCTGCTCATTACAAGTGTTCATTGGAACTTACCTGGCTAGAACTAAGAAAAACATTTAGTGGCATGGGGTGTGCGTTTTCCAATTGGATGTGGCATTTTTAGAGGGATATTAAAACGAGTCTTCATTTGCTCTCTCAGTGGATGCAAAGATTTCAATGTCTTTGTTTGAAGAAGAACGAGAGTGCTTGTCACCATATACTGGCCAACTCGGGTAGCAGAACCTGGCCATTTTCACACTATGTTTTATGTGATCCTGCTGTGCATGAAATACTCACTTTTTTTTATCATTTCTATAGTAAGTCGAAAGTGCTTCAGTGTCTGCAAATCACTTTGGGTCTAATAATTATTGTATGACTTTTGCTTTTTCCAGAAGTTGTTTGGAAATTTTGGAAAGCTTAATGCCTGGTTTGTATAAAGCTCAGAGACATCAAGAGGTCATCATAATTTTTAAAATTATAATTCATTCATTTTTCAAGATCAGGCCATCACCAGCAAAGGCAGCATTTATATGGTAGTAGAAATAAATGTGCGGACTATTTTCTAAACGGGGAGAAATCCAAAAATCTGAGATGCAAAGGATCTTGGGGGTCCTTGGTCAGAACACCCTAAAGGTTAACTTGCAGGTGAGGAAGGTAAATGCCATGTTAGTATTTATTTCAAGAGGTCTAGAATACAAGAGCAAGGATGAGATGCTGAGGCTTTAAAAGGCACTGGTGAGGCCTCACTTTGAGTATTGTGAACAGTTTTGGGCCCCTCATCTTAGAAAAGATGTGCTGGCATTGGAGAGGGTCCAGAGGAGGTTCACAAGGATGATTCCAAGAATTAAAGGGTTATCATACGAGGAATGTTTGATAGCTCTGGGTTTGTACTCGCTGGAATTCAGAAGGATGAGGGGGATCTCATTGAAACCTTTTAAATGTTGAAAGGCCTAGACAGAGTAGATGTGAAAAGGATGGTTCTGATGGTGGGGGAGTCATAGCCTCAGAATAAAGGGGCACCCTTTCAAAACAGAGATGCGGAGGAATTTCTTTAGCCAAAGGGTGGTGAATTTGTGGAATATGTTGCCACATGCGGCAACCATCAGAAACATCCTTTTCAGCCTCTCCCCCACCATCGGAAATATCCTTTTTGCATCTAATCTGTCTAGGCTTTTCAACATTCTAAAGGTCATTGGGTGTATTTAAGTCAGAGATTGATAGGTTCTTGATTGGACATGGCATCAAAGGTTACGGGGAGAAGGTCAGGAACTGGGGTTGAGGAGGAGAAAAAACAAGATCAGTAATGATTGAATGGCCTAATTCAGCTCCTATGTCTTATGGTCTTATCGTTTATTATTCATCCTTAACTTCCTCTTCAGAAGTCAGTTAGACAGTTTCAATTATTTCAGACCAGATCAGGTAAGATCGGCAAAATTCTCTGAAGGACATTTATGAACCAGATGTTTTTTTAATGACATTCTAGCAACTTTCATTATTAATACTAGCATTTCTAAGCCTAACTATTAACAGAACTGAAACTCCGCAACTGGTTACAACTCAAGTTTCCCGTTTGTTATTACAAGTGGCTTGATTACTGATCTGGTAATTTACCAGCCCTGCTTCTGCTGAACACATGATGTGACAAACGGCATCTTCTTGACTTTGGACTACAATGTGAAAGAGTCATCATGGAGATCATGGACCAGAGAATCGGCTTCTGTGCTATATGCTTCCATTGCATTAATATCACAACCCTTTATCCTCTCGAAATTTGTCAATGTTGTGGTCAGATCCATATGGGAAAATGTGCTCCTGAGCTGTTGGCCAGGGAGTCTGGAGATTTGGGAATCTGCATATGTGGACGATTAGTAAAGAAGGGTGTGTAAATTAGTGAGATTAATCTTAATTAGTAATTAATCTTAGGAAGAATGAGAGGAGCTAACAGGGGAGGACAGTTAGAGAGACAGTGAGAGTTAGAAATCAGAAAACACTTTCTCACACAAGCAGCAGCATCAATTCAAAACCTCAAAAGATCTTTGAAGTTCAGGAGTTAATTGAAATTTTAAAGCCAGTCTCGATAGTTTTTATTTTAGCCTGCAACTAATATATGTAGAGCAAGTGCTAACAAATAGCAATCCAACAGTTAGGATTGTTTGGTCATTGTTTGGGTAGTGCTGAACTGAGGGATAAGGATTTGCCAATACTAAATGTACTGCTCTTCTTTGACACAGTACATTGTACATCCACCTACGAGGAAAGAGTGGGTCTCTTAAAATGTCAACAAAAGAACATTAGTACTGGCACTGATGCATTCCTGCAATTCTGCATTCAGGGTACTGGCCTAGTTTATGTGTTCAGGTTTTGGGAATGGGAAGACTGACCACAGAAAAAGTTGCTCAGAGAGAAGGGATAAACTGAACCACAAGAAGCATCTTCAGACTCACCTGTGGAGATGAATGCCTTGTCTCATACACTGCACAACATTGATAGTATAGGTTGGGCTAGGTCTGATCTGCCCTCTTTGTTGTGAGTACACCCTCTCAGCAGTACCATTGATGGCCATTGGAAACTTGCCTCTCAACACACAACTAAACATACAGGCTGCTTCTCACACAGCACCTTGATGTTAATACTGAGGGCTTAACACTGTGTCAAATGACCAATTATAAATAGTTAACAGAAACGAGAGCTTCTTCATTAAATCATCTAGTAAAAGTTACTGTCTATCGGAACTTAAAACTTCATTTCAGAGAAATTAAGTTAGTATCATTAAATCAGTGTTCCATCTCTGTTATCATTTGAAATTTCCAACTTCAGTCTCCCCCTTCGTCTTTCTCCACCTGACTGCAGCTGTTGACGTTTTTGACTGTATCATTTTCCTCCAGTATTTCTCCAAATGGATTGAACACCAGGAGGTTGGAGCCATTTTGATACATCATGTCACAGCCAATACATCGTCACTAATGGCTTTCTTTACAACCAATGTATTTATCTGTGACACCTTCTAAGAATCCATCATGATCCCTCCTACTTTTCAGTGATGTACTGCTCTTCAGGAACATCAGCAAAAAAATACATAGCCCAAGAAGCAGGGGAATAGATTCGGAATGGAGATGAGGTGAAACTGCTTTTCCCGGAGAGTAGTCAATCTGTGGAATTCTCTGCCCAGGGAATCAGTAGAGGCTACTTCATTAAATATATTTAAGTCACAGGTAGATAGATTTTTGCATAGCAGAGGAATTAAGGGTTATGGGGAAAAGACAGAGAGGTAGAGCTGAGACCACAGCTAGATCAGATATGATCTTACGAGGGGTGATTGATAAGTTTGTGGCCTAAGGTAGAAGGAGTCAATTTTAGAAAACCTAGCACATTTATTTTTCAACATTGTCCCCTCCTACATTTACACACTTAGTCCAGCGGTCGTGGAGCATACGGATCTTGGACCTCCAGAAGGCGTCCACAGCATGGGTGATTGATAAGTTTGTGGCCTGAGGTAGAGGGAGATGAGATAACTGATGAGATAACTCATCTCCTTCCGCCTTAGGCCACGAACTTATCAATCACCCCGATGAGTTATTAACAAACTTTCTGAAAAATCACTCAAAGAGTTGAACTGAACGTGCATGTAATGAGAGCTGTATAACTCATTTCCTTCTATCTTAGGCCACAAACTTATCAATCACCCCTGCTGTGGACACTTTCTGGAAGTCCAAGATTCATAGGCTCCATGACCGCTGGACTAAGCGTGTACATGTAGGAGGGGACTATGCTGCAAAATAAATGTGCTAGGTTTTCTAAAATTGTCTCCTTCTACCTTAGGCCACAAACTTATCAATCACCCCTTGTATTGAATGGTAGAGCAGGCTCAATGGGCCAGATGGCTGACTCCTGCTTCTATTTCTTATGCCTATATGAGTTTAAATAAATTCAAATTGCACTACATCAAATATTTAGATAATTTAGAGTGAGAAGGGTGAAGAAGGGATCCGTTCACTCTCTCCAAAATTATCCAAAGTTTTGTTAAACCTCCAGTGATAGATGAGTAGAGATTGCCTCAACTAAATACTGAAAAGATCAAGAGCATTTTTGCAAGTTTGCACTGGTCCCCCCATGGGAAGAGTATTGTTTGGTAAGGAACTCCTCTGCCTCATAAGACTTAAGTCATAAGTCATAAGACTCCTCTGACTCTAAGGAACATTGGCACCACACTGGATACTGGATATTGCAGAGATTTGCATGGAAAGCTACTTTTTTTGTTTGCTCTCACAGGACACAACCTCTTGATTCTGAAATCCACCCAACAAATCCTACATCACACCAGTGTCAAGCCATAAGGAACATAATTGACTATAAAGCACTTTGGGAACATCAAAGCTCACAAAGGAGACTCTATTACTGCAACTTTTTATTATATTAATGTATTATTGAAATAAATTGTATATTTATTTAGGATCTAATATTTTCTCTTGAACTTCAAATATAATTATAGTCTAGTGTAGTTTTGTGTAGTTTCATGTAGCACCAGGGTCCTGGAGGAACGTTGTTTACTTTTTACTATGTACTGTATCAGCAGTTTATGGTCAAAATGACAATAAACTTGACTTGACTTGAATTACTGGGATCTTACCTTTATCAGTGCATTTTACTGGAAATTAGTAAATACTGGCATATTTTCTTGAGAAAAATCTGTAAAGTTATTCTGATCCTATTTTTATTTTGTGAAAAAATAAAGTCATAGTCTAGGACTCACATGACATAAATTGGATCAGAAACATGGTCTTCACCCCACTGAACCCATGCTAACCATCAAGCACTCGCTTTGCACTAATCCAATTTTTTAAGCATTTCCATTCAGATTCTGTTTAACTTGTACACTCAAGGGGCCAATTGACAAACCGCTCCAAACATCTTTGGGATTTGGAAGGAAACCAGAGTACCTGAAGGAAACTCATGCAGTCACAGGGAGGACATGCAAACACCACGCAGAAAGCATCAGAGGTCTGGGTTGAACTTGGGTTTCTGGAGCAGCTCTGAGAGTTGTCCTGGAATGCTGTTTTGTCCAAGCAATGAATAAAATGGAGTTTGTGTAGGCTTAGTATACCTGACTGATTAATTGTTAATGTGGATGGTGGTCTAAAGAGCTTGTTCTGACTGAATGGCTCTATGATTTTCATTTACCTCTGTCAAATATGCTACTGTCATAAATAAAATATGTGGAAACCAGCCTGATGGATTATCTGACCATGTACATTTAGTGGAAGAAGCCACGAGATCTTCATTACACTTATCTGAATAATGACCATGTGACCTGAACAGGCAACAATTCTAGAAAGGTGTTTTTCCTGTACAGCTGCAGAGTGGTTAGTAACCAGACCTTGTCGGCTGGTGACAACATTGTTGGCTTTTCCAGTGCTGTAACTGCCACCGTAATGCTTTAGAATACAACACAGTGGAAGGGGTTGTCAGAGGGTTAAAGGCTGCACTCTAGTCAACCTGAGGAGTGAATATCTACTGCAAATCTGTTGCAAGAATTTTGATCGAATGGAATTATTCTATCCTGATACCAGTGGCAAATGTGAGTTGATGATGCTGACTGTGGGTACTTGTTTTTCCCTCCTGGTGAGGTTCTCTCCTTGTGGAAGGACACACTACCCATCAAGTTCTCTCCAGTACCAACCCTTTCCCAGCTTTAACTGTGCCAAATCCTGTTCTTTCCACATTTCAACCTTTAGTGGCCCAGTAGAACACCTTTGGCCTATTTAGAATGAAGAAGGTGCATTTTCTATGGTCCCAAGCTGTGCCTTTTTGAGACTCAACTGTGGAGAACTTGTGCCCCATGTTGAGCTCTTGAGGTCCACCAAAACTGGAGCGGAAGCAAGTTACCATTGACATGAAGGAATTACCAAAGGAAAGTATATTTAAGAAGCAGAAATGATAGCTCAAAGGTAGAAAGTATCTTTGGCACCAATGGAATTGATGTGGTGGGAAATATAATTAGTGTCTGACAGTCTCAAAAACATTCAGTGTCGGCAAACAAAAGCATGTTTTTCATACATTATGTGAATCCCTAATGGGTCACAGTTGTTATTTGAAATTAGTCTATCTTAATGCAGAGTCAGCACCTTCTGTCTGTGATCATGCACAAGTTTGAGAGCTCTGATTTGATACCTGAACCCTAACCTAGGCTGATATGTAATGCAGTATCTGCCAAGAGAATATAACATTGTTGATGGGATGTAAACCAAAGCCTTACCTGGTATCTTAGCTTGTGTAAAGCAAGCAGAGCATGGTTTGAAGAGAGACTGGGGTTTCTAGCCAATATTCATTACTCAACAGCAACTCTGGATTATCTGCACATTATTTTATTATCATCGATGGGGAAACCTGGAGGTTCTCCACTTTCTGTGTTAGTGATGGCTTCATTAGGTGCAAAGCACTGTGGGGTCCTGAGGTTGTGCAAGGTGCTGCAGTAAAGCAAGTTAGTGCACAATGTGCGCCATGAATTATATGGATCTTGTTTGTACAGGTGCACGGGAGCATAACAGTGTAACGGTATTAAGCGCCAGTGACCCAGGTTCAGTTCCGCCGCTGTCTGTAAGGCATTTGTACCTTTTCCCCATGACTGCTGGGGTTTCCTCTGAGTGCTCTGGTTACTTTTCAAATTACAAAGACGTAAGTGTTAGTAGGTTAATCAGTCACATGGGTGTAATTGGGCGGCGTGGGATTGGTGGGCCGGAAGGGCCTGTTACTGTCCTGTATCATTAAATAAAAATAAATAAATTAAAATACTTTGAAGTCTAGCTGACTCTGCTTTATAGCAGATTGGGTAAAGGAAATCTTGTCTTTTGGAATTTACAAGTTACTGCAAAAAAGCAGGGACGTGGAATAAAAAAATTATTGTTACAAAATGTATGTATAAAAAGTAAATAAATAAATGCAGAATATATTTCTTTTTATATTGCAGAATATATTTTTTAACGCAGTTTCGCATTACAGAAGATCTCAGTAAGCACTAGACATTGCCTGTACTTAAAAAAAAGATAGTTTGTGGAAATAAGTCCTGTTCTTGTACAGGTACAGTCACACATAATCAAATTATTTATGGATCTCAGACATGCAATGAATCTTTTGAGAAAAATCTTCAGTGTTTTGCTACCCCAGTAAGGTAAACAAGTGATCAATATGTTTTGAACTATATCTACCGGTACTTGACTCTTGCAGAGCAGAGCTCTTCTGACACCTTCAGCTCCTGCATTTGCACCTGAATTCATGAATAGCCACAAACAAGGAACACAGGTAAGTCACATGACTATGAGAGGCATCACTGTTTAGGATTGTTCATCTTATTTAAGTTCTCAACCAATTACTCCAGCCAGGCTGAGGATACACCCTTTGCATGTGGGAATCCCGTATTTACTTTGTTCTTTAAACTTTGCAATTTCAGATGGAAACAATTTATGAAATTGAACAGTGACAAGATCTGACACTGATTTTAGTACTTTGCTGAAAGAAGATGATTTCCACGATTACCACTCACCTCCTCTGTCCCATCACTTTACTAATGCACTTCAAATATTATCTGTCAAAACTTTTCCTCTCTTTAATATTCCTTCTATGAGTGCTTTTCTAGACAATATTTAAGCCTTATTAACCCAATTACTTTTACAGGCAGTGATTAGGCCTGTGAAGCTACTGATGGAGTGGTTTCAATTTTAAAGAAAACTCACCCATTAATCTCTGGGATTCAAATGTCCCAGTTTTAATACACTGCTGGGCCAGATGACTCTAATGTATTACTGGAACCTAACCCTCCAACTCTCGTTAGGAAGAAATTAAAAGGCACTCAATTTCCCCTAATATTCCTCTGTAGGTTTTCCTCCACCTGTGACTAAGGCATTGATAATTATGGCATTTTAGTCGCTCTGCCATTAAGCTCTCTCAATTAATTTGGGACCAATATTTTTGTCTGAAGCTGTCTAAATCTTTGGATAATTAATGACCATGGTGTGTATACGCGCGCGTGTGTTTATTTGTTTCTATGCATTTTATTGTGTGTATATATTGCATACATTCTGTGCATGTGTGCATGTGTGTGTGTGCGTGCGTATTATGCAGTGTGTCTCTGCGTGTGTGTGTGTGCCTGCATATGTTTTTATGTGGAGGGTTTTGTCTACACTTCTTGTAATTGTGTGTTTGTTTATGTTGGGAACATAGCAGCACAGAGAGTGGATAGAGTATGATTGTATGTGTGTGTGTGTGTGTGTGTGTGTGTGTGTGTGTCTGTATGTTAAAATGTATGTGTGTGTGCCTGTATATGTCTGTCTGTGGAAAGTATGGTAGAGCATTCATAGTTTAAAGTTTGTAGCCTTGCAGTTCTGTGTATTCCTTGTATAACATTGTTTCTGTGCTATAAACTGATCATGTTTCTTTTGTAAGTATTTTGGGTCCTAATTTCGGTCCTGTTCCCTGTTGTGCAAATGTGGGATTTTGATTTTCCCTGATCTTTATTTTTTAATGTCCATCCTCTCTGGACTAGTAATGTTCCTTCTTATTCCTTGTTCTCCCATCTCTGTTAATTCACCACCATCTGCCTCAGCATCTGTTTCTAAAATATAAAAAAAGCGGTCTGCACACAATGCCTTTTGGCTTGTTTTCTCTATTTCCCTGTCAGAAGCTGGATCTTCCCCCGCTTTTGTTCCTTAAGCCTTCTATCCACCACCCCTTTCCGCTCTCTCTTCCGTCTGAGTTTTCGGTCCTGTGATTTTTGTGGCTCTGTGTAGCCCCCACTCTCCAACAATGTCTGTTTTCCTTTCCATTGCTACCTGGTGAGGGGAGGAGAAGGTTGGACTGGGGGTGGTGGGGGAGACGGTGGACTTCCTATCACTTCTCAGACTAATATTCACAATAACCGTAGCCTGATAAAAAGGCGTAGAAGGATCAGAAAGTGAAGAATTTCTCTGACAAAAGGAAACAGCTTTAACTGTGACAGGGTCCTGAAAGGCCACAATTCTTTTTGAGTGGTGCTGACAGAGTGGGCCCCACTGATCCACAGGATGAAGGGAAGGAATCATCGTGAGTGGTCAGCAACTTAAAGTGATTTTTAGGGGGCAATTTTAGGGGATGGGGGCTTGCAAAGAGCAGAGCCCAGTGCTCAGGAAGTCCACAGAGGCTGACTGACTGCCTTTGGCTCTCTCTGTATCTTGGTGTGACAGCATACAGCCCATGATAATCTCCAGTCTCTTGGGGACTTATACCATTTGTTTAGCAGCTTCTCAAAGCTGTTTGTAGCTTCTTTCCTCAGTTGTGACCTGCTCTCGCTCTTAGTGTAATTTAATTAATTGAAATCTGCATGTACAAATTATTAATTGTTCAGATAATTATACTTTTCTTATTCTCAAAATACACTGGTAAGTAATATTCTGTTTCATTCTTAATTAATTTTAGTTCCTTGTAGCCATTATTCAAAGAATCGTCATTCTTAGACTCACCTTGTGTTTGCCAACAGAAACATTTCACAATTTACTTCTCTGACAAGTTATAAGTTGGATCTATAAATATCAATTTGGATTTTTTTCAAAATTTTAAGTGCAAACATGTAAATTGCTGTTTCTACGTGGCAACTTAAATTGTTAAAGAGGAAAATTATTGAGTTAAAGCAAACAGCAGGTGGGCGATTTTGACTGGCTTGGAAGCTTAATAATGAATTGATTGTAATGAGCTCATAATATGTGATTTTATTTCCAAAGTAGTTGGAAGTAATATTGGACATCACCTCTGTAACCAGGCTGTGCTGATGCCTCTCTCCTTTCTTAGATGATAGTGTGCTTCCGTCTACTCTGATACATGTCCTCACAGCTTTATTCTGCTCTAATTTGCGTTGCAGGTTTTTTTTAAAAAAGAGGTTTTCTTTCCCTTTCTCGCCGTTCTTTCAATAAGTGTAATTTGCTCTCCTCACATCGACACATTGCATTTCCCCTCTGGCATCTCTCTATAGGGAGCACTTTGCTGATAACTTGCTGCATTACACGCTAACTTTCCAACATTGGCAAACCGTTTCTTCTTTATGGTCCAAGCTCCTAATGGTTATCTGCAAGCAGTGCCTCTGGCAATCATGTAGCAAATAAATAGGAGCTGACACAGTAATTTACTCAAATCTTCTCTACAGTTTTGCACCATTTTCCTCTGGAGATTACCCTGTAACAACAATTATTTCAAATGTCATTGATTTCTGCCTGCAGGCTATAGACCAAATGAACATTAATCTATTAACAACAAAAAAAAATTAAAAATGTTTTATACCCAGTAAAGGTGAGGAGAAGAGAGACAGTGTCCCCAGTTTATTTATTCTATGTTTCTCAAATCAACAAGACTGAAGTTTGTCAAAGAATACAATTAACAATTAACCTTTACACAGAAGGGACTGCGGTTCCAACCAGAAACCAAAGTGATATTCAGTGCCCGAGGAAAGGAAAGGTAAAGAGACAGAAAGAGAGACAGAAAGTAGAGGAATGTGTACGTAGAGGGTGAGAAAGTGAAAAAGAAAAGGAAGGAGTGTGAGGGTGTTTGGAAAGAAAGAAAGGTCGAGACAAGCATTCAGAGATAATTGCAGAGGTGGAGGGAAAGAGGAAAAGTGAAGTGGGAAGAGAAAGAAAGAGGAACGAGGGGAAAATAGAGGCTGAAATGAAACAGCGAGAAAGTGAATGCAAAGCGAATGAGTAAAAATTCAAGACACTGAGATTCAGAGAAGTGAGAGGACAGAATTGTTAAACAAAAGCTGTAAATAAAAATTAATAGCAAAATGAAGAGGTCCATTTAATGGATATTTCCCATCAGAATCTATCTCAAATGTGCTGCACTATGATTTTTTATTGCTGCTCTTTTTCATTGTGTCCATTATATAACAGAACTGGAATTGATTCCAAGTAGCACAATTTCTGTTAACTCTTAACCGTCTGAGGAGGGAGAGGGGTGACAATGGTTAATATGGCAGGTGGCAGGAGTGGTACTTCATGGTTTGTTGAGCAAATGCCACTCGCTTATCTCACATCATCTCTCCGCTCTACAGCAGTCAGATTGAACAATCACAATCGATGCTGAGAGTCAGTCGAATCAGGGATGCCTGCCACAAGTTAGAGAAGGAAATGCAGAAATTACAGGGTTCATTAGGATTAGGAGAACCTTGTAAACTGTCACATAGCACCAGTTAAGGAGCTTGGCTCCTAATGTGATGTCATCAAGTTTCCAGACCTCAGTGACCCCTCATTTTTTTAAACGTAATAATTTTTATCTCCACGAAGCACTTAAATAATAAGCCATCTTTAAATCACAACATCTGGGTCAGAACGAGGGTTACATTCCTAAATAGAAATCAGCATCAATTTCCATAATTTTTCATGGAGCTGTTAACATTCTTGACCCAGCTGCTGCATTGCAAATGTTCCTGTTTTTGTAAATACAGCAAACTGTTTTTGTTGCCTCAGATGCTGGTTATGGTGGCTGATTGGGAGCTAATTGTCCCCATCTTCTCCTTCCCTTAAGTAAAATGCAGATTAAAGTTACATGAATACCCCCTGGGGTGGTGTCACGTTTCACGTCTGTAGGCCCCATCGACAGTGAGCGACAATTAACAGACGCAGTACGTTGTTCAGAGGGGCAGGCAAAAGGAGGCCAATAAGGGCTGCCTCCAGGGTTCGAGGAGCCAATATGTGAGGGAGTGGGGAAGTATATGGGGAAAATGAAAAGGGCTGAAGGCTTGGTGTGTGGAGCAGGTCATTGCTTGGTATGAGAATTAAGAACACTTCTTTTAAAGGGAGTGTGTGGGTGCTAATTGAGTATATAATATTAAAAAAAGAACTGAGTGTGCAAATAGAAGGCTTCCTCAGTCACCACTGACATGTGGAGCAGTCCTTTGAATAACTGATGTGTAGAGCACTGATAAAGGGGATAAGCGGGAGCCAGTGGTTCAAGGGAAAACAGAAAAAATACTTCCTTTAAGTTATATTTCTTCAAAGTCTGTTTAAGTTGGAGACTTAATCAATAAGGACTGGTTTGGCAAATGATATGGCATACAACATCCAATGTCGAGGCAAATTTCATTGATAAAAGGTGAATTTGTAGCAATAATGAGAACCATTCAAATTAATTGCCAAGTCTTTTTCAAGCATAAGATATCTTCCTCCTTGGAATTGAAATGCAGCTCAGAGACAGCTGGAGCCCAATGTCCAAATTCCGTCAATATAGTCTCCACAGAAACCCACCTCCCTCCTTAGCCCTGGTTGTAGATGTGCAAACGCTTGCCCTTTGTTCCAGGGGTGCTTTCTGCATCTTCTCATCAATAATTGAGTAAGATACTGTTCATTCTGTTTGTCATAGCTCCTGCCACCTTCCTCATGGTGTACTAGGAAATCATTAAGAAGGTGGGCTGTATTTTCAGTATCAGCAGCCCATACTGATCTCATAGTCCAAACAGATCCACCAGATTTATAAGCTCCAAGAGAGGACCTTGCTCAGGATTTATCAGTGAAGGGAGGAAAGTGGAAACATCACCCAAAGCAGGACTCCTTTTCCTCTGCCACTTTCTGCAACGTGCTAACAAAAGGTGCTACTGCCTGACCGCTCCAATGACCCAGGTTCGATCTATATATAAAACTTTGGTTAGTCCCCATTTAATGCTTTCTGGTTGCTGTTTTATAGGAAGGATGTGAAGGAGTTCATTATGATGTTGCTTGGATTTGAGAGGATTTGCTCAAAGGAGAGGTTGGGCATCTTGAAATATTTCCCTAGAGGGTCAGAGGCTGAGAGATGACCTGACAGATGCACAGTGGCTTCTGGTTAATTGGGACACATTGGGACCAGTAAATTTTGGCTCAATTAAACATTGCTCCAATTACCCAAAGTTAAGAAGGTATAAAAAGACAAATATCCATTTAACTGAGTATCAAATGATGTATTCAAATGAAATAGAGAACAAATTAAGACACTACGAATATTTCTACAGTAGTATAAAACTATGTATTAGTTCCTAATATTTATTGAAGGAGGAAGTTGTCCATTGTACTGTGTAGTGTATGGAATGTCCAGGGAAGGGTAGCATCTCTGGTGAAGGAGCTTGACTTGTTCAATCTGGGGCAGCTCACTCACCTTTGGTCAGCTCTCACCTGTGGCTCCAAGTAGCTGTGTGCATGTGACAGCAGCCACACACAGGTACACCGCCTCAACAAGCAAGTTAGTCAGCAAGCCTCATATGCCCAGTGAAATAAGGACATGCCTGTCCTAGTTTGCGAAGTCAGCACTGGCAGACTGGGCAGATGAGATCAGTGGTGAGATCTAATGAGCAAGAAGGCGGTTCTGCAACACTTCGTGGAGTGCAAAGAGCATGACGAGACACGGAAGTTATGGTCATCCACTACAAGAAAGGAAGTTGTTTGTGACAACTACTCATACCACTGGACCAGGACTTCTGAGGTCGAGAGAGTGGAACTGTCCCCATACAACCACTTTTCCACTTTAAAACTCTCCTGCACAGGTTTCACTGTCATCATTTGACACAATGAACAACCAACACACTGCCACGTTCCTCTGATTGTAAATGAACAAAAGTAGCGCAGGCACCTAGTGCAGATAATGGACTACCTTCATACAATGTTTTCAATTATTGCATTCTCCATATCTTAATTTTCATTGTAACATTCAAAATTATTGTTGATACCTTCAAATTCTTTGTGCTTCCTAACTTGATGAAGTAGTGAAATCATTTCATTTTCACTCCTGGCTGTTTCTGGCACCTCCAGTCCTGACTGTTTAAACCCACAGTGAGCAAAACAATTCTAAAATGTCTTACTGCTTATTTCTTGCTATCAGTGGCAAAAATATCTGCTTTGAACACAAGTACATACAACTGATGCTATTTAAAAACTGCTCACTCTGTACAATGTGTGGTGCCTAAGGGGTGGCAGGGTGAAGATACGTCTCTACTAAAGAAGATGTAAGGTGCTCCTTCCTTCTGCTAGCCTGCAGGTCACCCTTGGGCAAGTTATAGCAAATGCTTAACTCCCTACTCCTCTCAATCAGGGTTACATGTAGCCATGGGAGCAGGTGGTGGATGGTTGTATGAGCAGCTGGTGCATATCACAAGTCCCGGTTATGCAACCATTGACACCATGCAGACAATCTCTGAAGAGTACTGATAATGGCTGGGTCATCCATTTTGTAAAGACATTGTCCAGAAGAAGACAATGGCAAACCACTTCAGTAGAAATTTTTGCCAAGAATAATCATGGTCAACACCATGATCTCCCATGTCATGCAACATGGCACATAATAAATGTATGAAGTGCCCAACAGCCACACAAGTTTATACAACTGATGCTAGTTGGAAATTGTTCAGCAAAAGTCTCCTGTCCCAATTAAGCAGCATTGTGTCCCAAATAAATGAAGGGAGTCCTGGCTATTTTCTCATTTAGTTTTTTTTCTCTAAGAGTTTTTGCAAATAAGCAGCTGCCCTGATTAATTGTTAGATCAATTAACTGGAATCCACTGTATATAAAATTATGATCAAAGATCAGATTCAGTGTGTAAAAAGTTCAATTTGAGATGACACAGCAAAAAGCATACAGTAGTACCACACAAGAACCCTTTGTCCATCTAGTCCATGTTGAACTTGTTATCTATCTTATCTCATTACTTCCATTTGCTCTATTAATATCCCTCCATACCTTCTGCATCAAAGTGACAGTCTAAATGCCTTTGAAACATTGTAATGGTAACTGCCTCCACTACCTCCTCTGGCATGTCATTCCAATGCCCTCTGTTTGAAAAACTTACCTCGTAGTTCCCTTATAAAATTCTCCCCTCTCACCTTATACTCGTTTTCTTCAGGTGTAAATGTACCCCTCCTGGGAAATAGACTGACCACCTATCCTATCTGTGGCCCTCATGATTTTATAAACCTTTATAAGGTCATCCTTAAATTTCCAAAGTTTCATTAAGAATAAACCCTGCCTTTTCAATTTCTCCTTATATCTATAGGCTTCTATTTCAGGCAATACCCTGGTGAATTTCTTCTGAACTCTCTCTATTGCTGGCTTATCATTCTTATAGAGTGGTGAACAGCAATGTACATGGTACTCCAACAAGTGTAATCTAAACCTATGTCTTGTACAACTGCAATAAGGTGTCTCAAATATTTAATTAGCTTATGAAGGCAAGCATACCAAATGCCCTTTTCATACCCTGTTCACCTGTATCACTATTCTTACGGATCTATGAACCTGCATCATCAGGTCTCTCTGCACAACAACACTCCCAAGCACCCTGCCATTTATTCTTATGTCCTATCAGAATTTTACCTCTCAATATATATTAACTCATACTTGTCTGGATAAAATTTTGTTTTCCACCACTCTGCCTAACTTTCAGTTGAATCTTTAAACAACCTTCTTCACTTTCTATGACTCCACCAGTTTTCATGTTGTTTTCAGAATTATTAATCTGACCACCAATTAACTGTAAACCAATTCATTCACACACATATATATCCCAACCCCCCATCATCTGCCTCACTTCATCTGTTTTTGAAAACCTCACCTTTTATTATCTATTGGCTAACACATTGAAAGGACAGTCTTCTAACCTCCACTGTCCATAATCTCATTAAAAACTTTGTTTCCTAATTTATGCAAGTCCTGTTTGCCCATTCACCCTCCATAAGAGCCTTCCCCATCTCTTACCTGGTCTATTTACCACTCACTGGTGCTTCCCATCCGTCAATACCTCACATCTATAATTCTCAAGCACAACTCATATTGAATGTGACCCCTGTTGGGTCACAAGTCAGCTAGGGACCAATGGCTGGTACTCTCACCTACGAGTGGGATCATGATGGCTTCAAGGTTCTTTCCACCGCTCTGAGTTTATGAGGTGCAAAATCAGAAATTCAAAAAAGGAAGATTGTATAGGTAGTTTTGACTGAATCAGAACCATTACAACCATAATACTACCGAAGAGTGATTCTTCCTGAGACAGAGAGAGAGGGAGAGAGAGAGAGAGAGAGAGGATGAGAAAGAATCTAATCATGAATGAACCTGCTGACAACAGTCACTTATGAAGAAAAGAGGAGAGAAAATGTGTAATTAGGTGAGTTGAAACCACCATCACCATTAACATCTGCATTGATGTCTGATGCAGACCTGTGTGCAGAGGAATTGGCCAGTTTTGGGATATTGGAAAGTACATCAGCAAACAAAGAGATGAACACCTATTCACTGGTCAGTATCGACCAGGAAGCTGCCAGCTCACTACAGTGGGTGGGTCAGCAGAAAGAAGGAGTGTGCAAAAGAACATCCTCACCTTTAGACAGCATCTCCCATTCTTTTCAAAGGAGATGCTGACCTGGACTGAAAAGACTTGAAGATGAAAGTATATTTCATTCTTTCTGGAGACACTAGAGTTAGCGGATGCTGGAATCTAGAGCAACAAGTGCAATGTTCTGATGCAGGGTCATGACTTGAAATATTGACAATTCTATTCCTCTCAGAGATACTGCTTGACCCATTGAGTTCTTCCAGAAGTCTATAGTTATTTCATTCCTTCATTTCAATCAGAACCTGAATCAGAATCAGGTTTATTATCACTGTCTTATATGATATAAAATTTGTTGCTTTGCATTAACCACACAGTGCAAAGATAAAGTGCAAAATAAATAAATAACACAAAAAAAGAATATTGAGGCGGTGTTCATGAAACATTCAGAAATCTGAAGACAGAGGAGAAGAAGTTGTTTCTGAATCACTGAGCACGTGTCTTCAGTTCCTGTAGCTCCTTCCCAATGATAGTAATGAGAAGAGGGCATGGCCTGAATAGTGAGGTCCTTAATGATTTAAATATTAGATTTATTTGTCTCATGTACATATGTTTGTACATTGAAACATGGAGTGAAATGTGTCAGCCTTCATCAGGCAATGCTTCTTGAAGAAGTCCTTGATGGTAGGGAGGGTTGAGCTCATGATGGAGCTGGATGAGTCTACAATCATCTGCAGTTTCTTGCGTTCCTACGCATTAGAGGCCCCATTCCAGGCAGTGATGTACCTAGACACAATGCTCTCTAACACATATCTATAGCAATTTGCAAGAGTCTTTGGTGACATACCAAATGTCCTCAAATTCCTAAAGAAATAGAGACACTGGCATATTTTCTTCATGATTGTATCAATATGTTGGGCTCAGGACAGATCTTCTGAGATGTTGACACCCAGGAACTGAAAGCTGCTCACCTTTTCCACCACTGGTCCCTCACTGACTACTGGTGTATGTTCTCCTAACTTCTCCTTCCTGAGTTCCTGAAGTCCTGAAATTTCAGACTGCTCCTTTTTGAAGTCAATCATTCTGAATATCATCAGTAATCTCTGGACACTTACTGTGCTTCAGGGCTGCCTTTTTTTAAAAAATTGAGATTTGCTATTTTTAATTTTTTTAAACTATTCATTTGTTTTTAGATATCTGGCCATCAGAGACATTTGGAATCTGCTAAAAACCACTTTACTGGGCAAGACAAGTCAAACCTGAA
Source organism: Hemitrygon akajei (assembly GCF_048418815.1). Taxonomy (NCBI): domain Eukaryota; kingdom Metazoa; phylum Chordata; class Chondrichthyes; order Myliobatiformes; family Dasyatidae; genus Hemitrygon; species Hemitrygon akajei. The sequence continues at coordinate 34,344,595 of NC_133144.1, forward strand.
GATGGTTAACCTGAACACTCACACGTAGAATAATTTGGGTAGCACAGTTGTGCATCTAGAAAAGCTGCTGCCCCACAGCCTCAGTAACCTAGGTTAAACCTTAATCTCTGTTGCTGTCCTTGTGGAGTTTGCATGTTCTCCCTGTGACTATGTATGCTTCTTCCACATGCTTTTGGTTCTTCTTATATCCCAAACATATGAGGGCTAGTAAGGTTAACTGAATGCTGTTAATTGCCTCTTGTGAAGGCGAGTGGTAGAATCTGGGGGGAAGTTAATTGGAAACTGGGCAGAACAAATTCAAAGTCCTGCTGAAGGGTTTCGGCCCAAAATGCCAGCTGTACTCTTTTCCATAAGTGTTGTCTGGCCTGCTGAGTTCCTCCAGTATTTTGTGTGTGTTACTCGGATTTCCAGCATCTGCAGATCTTCTCTCATTTGTAAATAAGCATTTTTGATGGTCAGCACGGATTCGGTAGACAAATGGCCTATTTCTGTCATGTGTGAGTCTGTGATTTTAAGACCTTCAAGACTACATCTGAACTGATCTCTCTTTGTGAATGTGCAGGAATGTATATTCAAAAATGTTCATGATTGAAATTGTACGTAGAATTTTATACATAAAAACTTACCACACCCTCATCTTTTGTCTTCTGTTCTTGATGCAGGTTGACCTCTGAAGCTGATGCCTATCAAGCAAAACATCCTGCACATTACTTTAGACAACTTTTCAGAGGTTCTTCATTGGCTTTGGAACTCCATAAGTGTTTTGATACTGAACTGCAAAGCTACATTTAGTGCTTTCCAGTAACTCAACAACTTCTGCAAAATGTAACCAGCTAGCATCTTCCATGATCCACAGATAATTGGATGTTTGGGGAAAATAATGAGTGTGGGGTTGTGCTGGAATGAGGTGCCAAGATAAGTGATCAATCATGATCTTTTTGAATGGTGGTGCAGACACAAAGGTAGCAAGTTGGTTCCTCATGATACCAAATCCTGGATTTAATCCTCACCTCTGATGTACAGTTTGCTCTCTGTGACCACTGGATATTTCATTTTCCTTTCACATTCCAAAGATATGTGAGTTAGTAGGTTTATAGCCAATGTAAATAGTTCCTAGTTTGTGTGTGAGTCATAGAATATAGGAGGAGTTGATTAGAATATAGAGAGAATTAAATAGAATTAGCGTAGGACTAGTGCAGATGGGTCCTTGATGAATGACATGGTCTTTTGGGGCCTGTTCTGTGTGTATTACTCCATTAATCTAAGGAGCCAGTCAATTCCAGTCTCTATTTCTTATCCTCTGATGATTGAATAGTGAGCAAATACTCACTGTCTAGGCTCCATTCTGGCCATTTTGCAAGCAGCATCAGTGAGTATTTGAGGACCAGAATGCATTAAAGAGCCAGCAGTCTTCAGAGAAAATGAAGGAAATGCATGTAAAAAAATCATCTTAATAACACTGAGATACTTAATGCTACTGGGATCGGGCAGTTTCACTTTCAATACTTGTTTTAAGGAAAGGAGATGATTGGTAATTTTATTGTAAATTTACTGCATATTGCATTCTTTCAGCATTGGTGCTTATACCACACTTAAAATAATTATCATTATTTCACGCATCCCTTATGCTATTAAACCAGTGATAATACAAAGCTGGATGTTGACTAAACACCAATTTACTGAACTATTGGAGGGTGGATTGCATTAAAGTAAAGACAACCCATCTTTTGCACATTGGGGGCCACACACTATATGTTTGGAACAACATTTAGAGTTTCTACTCTGCAGCTCTGATACCTTGTAGATTAAGCTCACATGTCCTAACTGAGAAGCAGTCCTGGTGGCAGGGCACGTACATTGTCAGGTCTCAAGAACAACCACATTTAAAGTGCACTTTTAATATTAAAATTATCTTGAATGGCTTTGCAGAGATATATTAAAAAGTGTGTGAGAGATTAATCCAAGGGAAAGTATACAGTTACTGCAGGACATTTAAATAGTGTTGATATGTAGAGAGATCCTGGGGTCCAAGAGAGAAGCTGAATCTGAATCTGAATCAGGCTTATTATCATGGACATATGCTATAATATTTGTTTCTTTTTTGTAGGAGTACAATGCAAGACATAAAATAATTGCTGTAATCTACAGAACATAAACCGTGCAAAAGAAGAATAACGAGAAAGTGGTTATTGGTTATGGATGGTTCAGAAACCTGACAGGGGAATGAATTAAGATGTTCCTACAATGTTGAGTGTGAACCTGCAGGCTTCCTGAAAGTTCATGCATAAGTTGATAAAGGTGTTAAAGAAGGCATTATGACATGCTTCCTTCTATTTGCTGAGGCACAGAGTTCAAAAGTCAAAATGTCATGGAATTTTTAAAAAATCTCTGGTTCGGCCACATCTAGAATATAACATTCAGTTCTGGTCACCCCATTATAGGAAGTATGTGGAGGCTTTGGAGAGAGTACAGAACAGCTTTACCAGAATGCTGCCTAGAGGTTTTGAACTCTGGTCTGATGCAAATTATTTTTTTAACTGTTCTTGACCTTTCCGGGTTAATGCTATTTATGGTTCATGAAAATTTAAGCATTTCTCATCGTCCACTGCAAGAATGTCCTCCACTGTCTTCTGAGAGACAATTGTGGTGTGCAGCCTGTCATTCAGCCATGTCATGCAGCTGCCTGCTATACCTTTCTCCTTCATACAAGGAACGAAGTGCTCTTCCACCCTCTGACTCCCTTATGAATGCTATTCTGTATACCAGAATTGTTTCCTTTGGATATGATATTTTCCATATCGCTGCCTCCTTGCCCACCCTTCAGCCTGCACTAGTAACACTCAGTCTTGGTCAGCCTTTTTAAGAGGTTTCAACAGAAAGATATAGGCCTGGGAATTTAATTGTGTGCTGCAGTTTTCGTTAGGATGGTTTGAGATTCGGTAGAGATGCAGTGCATGGCTCAAGGTTCAGGGTAATTATTCAGTATTGCCATGTATGCCAGTGTACAATGGCTGACTCCTGAGCATGTGATGTATCTTCATACAGAGGCTGCCAGGTGAGCAGCCCGCACTCATTCAACCTGCAATTCATGTCCACCCTTACTGATGCAAATCGGAGGATATCTGTACTAGAAATAACCATGGATCTCCATTGGAAAAGTAGACCTTCATAAGAATATGAAGCCCTGACCAAGTATGAATTAAACTGAACTGTCAGAGATTCTGCCTCCGAGTACAATCTGCTTGCTCTCTAACTTGTTGTCTGGAAAAAATAACACATTTTTATCTTCATTTACATGTGCTCTGTTATATGCTGAACTATAATGCAACAGTTACACTATTGCCATTGAGTCTAGAGATTGTGTGCTAAAACACCTTTAACTTCTTCTTAAGCTGCCCCTCAGGATCAAGGCCGACTTACTTCCAGTCCAACTGGTTAATGAGGCCAATGTGGGAACTGTGGACTGTAATGCAAAAGGGGAAGGTACAGGCAGAGTGGGTAGTTCGTGTGTTGACATGCCTTTGTGTAATGATGCCTGGCCTTGAGATTCTCCATTCTATCCCAAATGTTTCTTCTCCATTTTTTCAGAGGCCATGAGCCAGAGAATTCTCAGAAGCCAGTGGAAACGTGATGTTTCTTCAAGTATACATCAAACACGTGCTTGAGTATTTTCTTCCGTCCCACCAGGAATCTCTGCTCATGACATTGCTAGGAATAGAGAACCCCCAAAGTCTTGAGCACAGAAATCTTGGCCAACAACCCAGAGCACTAATGGAATGGAGCACTGTCAGTATAGCTGTTTTTTGGAAGAGGCATTAAAATAAGGTAGAATCATAAAGTAATTCAGCATATAAAATGGACTCTTCAGTTCAATGCCCATGCTGATCAAGATGCCCAGCTAAACTAGTTCAGTTTATCCGTGCTTGGTCAATATCCATCGAAAGCACAGGTTCCCAACCATTTTTATGCCAAGGACTACTACCATTAATGGAGGGGTCTGTGGACCCCAGGTCGGGAATCTTCACTCTGAAGTTTTCCTACCAATATACTTACCTCAAGGTGTTTTAAGTACCATCATTGTACCTGCATCATCTGTTTTCTCTTGCAACTTGTTACATATGCCCACCACACTCAGCATGAAGAAGTTGCTCCTCAAGTCTCTTTAAAAGCTTACTCCTCTCACCTTAAACCTATGGCCATTAGCTTTTGGTTCCTTTTCACCAGGTAAAAGACTCTGCACATTCACCCGCATGACTTTATACACCTCTGTAAGGCCATCCCTCATTTTCCTGCATTCCAAGGTATAAAGTCCTAGCCTACTTAATCTCTCTTTATAATCTAGGATTATACCTCTTTCAGAACTCATGCTTTTCAAGTGAGCATTAAGCCCAATATATTAGTTCAGGGAAGAGAAAAGGAGTTACCCATTTTCTCCTGACCCATATTTTCCTTTCAAGCAATGCTGATGAGACACATTATTTGGTGATTATCACATTTCTGTTTGTGGGAACGTGCTGTGTGCAAATTGGAACTTTGCTTCCCACACTGCAACGGTGATAAAACTTCAGAAGTGCTTCATTGGCTGTGAAGATTTTTTGGATACCCTGAGGTTGTAAAAGATGTTATATAAATGCAAATTTGTCTATGCATCTGCTTTACCTCAGCAACTTGGGGCTTGTAGATTCTGTCTAATTTGATTAATCGTCTGAAGACAATTTCTGCATACACACACTCTGATCCATAGAATTTATCATATTAAGCTCCAGAAAAAATATTCTTCTTCACTCCACCAAAATCTTGCTTGATGCTTTTGCATATGATTGTTGCTCTATACTTGCTTTACAGAAACTATTATGGTTCATGCAGTATTTAATTATTCTATGGTATAACCTCCCATCTCACATTCCCAGTCCAAAATAAGAGCCTGCTTTTACATGATCACCTTTCCTGACATGTGGGTGCCCATGACTTTTCACAGACAAAGTGTTACCATGTGCAAAGAAACACAACAGACAAAATGCACACAGTAAGAACATGCAACATGGGATTAATGATCTGCTAATTTGCTCTAGTGAGGTTGCTGGATATTAGGAAGGGATCTTTAGACTTAGTTCCACCTGAGATAACACTGACCTAATCTTGAATACCGCTTAACTAAAGGCTTGTTGCTCAGTTGGAGTCACACTCTTTGGAGAAGATGGTGAATTGTGCTTCAAGTTAACACCATCCTGTATAGTTCAAGGATCACAGACATCATCATGCCATTGAGACATGAGAAAAATGTCATTGACGTGACACTTTTCCATGATCACTAAAGTCATCTTTTCTAGACAAGTATTTCAAAGAACCCATTAAGTAGTCATTCCATTGCTTTTTGTGGCAATTTGCTGCATAGACATCCGAAATTTTATGAGTTCCAGTAAGTATATTTCCCAGCTTCACTTTACATCATTGTCCTGTTCTGCTCATCGACACAAGTTTGGTCTCACTCAGTAAAACTGATTGAACTATTGCTTACCATTATAATCAGCCACTAGATGTAATTTTTTTTATTGTTGCCAACATTATTAAACCAGTGCAAGCATTATCCTCCTGTATCCTTCGAATCCTTCATTCAGTGCAGTAAAAATTTACTGTTTGATTTTCTTTGGAAATACAATATTTATCAATATGATAGTGTAGGGATCTTTGCATTAATTAATGTTCTTCAGTGCATCACAAGGGACTTTGATCTAAAACCACAACCAAAGCATAACTGTGGCCTTTATGTGCATGTTATGCACTTTCAGAACTTTAGTTCCAGGTCTATATATACAAGATGCACGTATATAATGAGGCTGGCAAGCTTATGCCGTAGCAGCATATGGTCTGTGATACATATCAAATATTATTTGTATGCTTGATGCTTGTGATCAGCACAGCAACTTACACAAAATTCTGGAGGAATTCAGCAGATTAGGTGCCATCTATGGAAAAGAGTAAACAGTTAACGTTTTGGGCCGAGACCCTTCTTCAGTACTGCACAGTGTGCTCATGATGAAGCAGAGCTTAGCCAGAGCTTAGGCCTGGGCTGATGTATCAGAAGGGTACAGACTTTCATGGAGTATACTACACTGGCAGCCTAGCTGATTTTATTCCATAGCTCTGCCATGATGGAGCTAGTGGTGGAAAGGGCGTTGTGTATGCTATAGTCGGTTCTGTCATGCACTACACCTTGGACCTTGTTCAGGAAGGAAATGTATAACTGGGACCACTCATTACCATTTTATTCCCTCTTTTAGGAAATATTGAATTTGGATTCATATAGAACACTCAAGTTAACTAACATAACAAAATGCTTCACTGGATCATCATTGAACACATTTTAGCAAATACCACACAAGGATACATTTGTATCAGTGATCGAATGCTTAGTCAAGGAGAAGAAATTTGAGGAGGACAGAAAGAAGATTGTGAAAGCATGAAACTAGAGAATGAGCAAGAGGCTAGAGAAAGCAGTAAAGCATTTGGAGGATTATAAGGCTGGGGATAATTACAGAGGTTGCAAGAAGAAAATCCAGGGAGGGAGTTGAAAACTAAGATAAATTTTTAAAATTTATAGCATTGTTCAATTGGCAGCCAATAATGTCTTCAGTTTTCACATAAAAAAGGCACGGCTTGTATTCTTGCGTTTGTTACTCATTTAATTTGGTGCTCATTGCTTAACTACAATAAAATTTATGAAGGGGTTTGGGAGTTTTTTTGTTCATTATTCCATCACCAAATCAAGGGGGAGCATTAAACAGGATATCCTTATAACAGCACCCTAGTCATAAAGAACTACATTTAATAAGGCTTTAAGAAAGCCCTCGGTTATTTGTTTGAACTTTCAGGTCTTAAGGCTACAATTAAAATGTTATAACGGGAGGAAATAAATAAACCAGCTTTTAACAGAACAGTTATTAATACTTTGGCAGCTGTAGTGCGCAACCATTTCATAATACCAGTTGGTTAGAGTAATAAGATGTGTTTGTTTAAGCTACACCATATTGTTTGTAGCTTTGTAATAAAACGATTGGAACAAATGTTCCTCCCCCAAGGTCTTCAGAATATGTTGTTTTTTATTAGTTTAGTAGAAGATTAACTTGAGTGTCTTCTGCTTTTCCATATGGTGAGATGGAAGCTCCAAAAATGTCTCCTTCAGTCTGTTTTCTTTCATAATCTGGATGCTTTACATGATATAACTAACTCTCCAATAATCAATCGGCACTCAGTCCTACTTTTAGCTTCTTTCTCGCTATCATTTTTCCTTTTCTTCATTCTACCAATGCTTTGCATTATGGAAATAAGAGCTCCCCTTCCTTACTTCATTCTCAGTCTTGGATTAAGCACAATATTATTTATTGTAACTTCACAATATTAAAAGCTGGAGCCAGGCTCAATTTCCAACCTCAGTTCCTTGTTTCTCAGTACCATGGACCACCTGCTCTGTTGATCACTCCTTCCTCGCACAGACTCCAGATTTACAAACATTTTGATGCTCTCTTCTTTAAACAAAGCCACCATTTTTTTTTAAATTTCCCACTGAAAAAAACCAAGAAGAGTTCTTGTGGACTTTCCAGTGCATTTTTACCTTCCTTCTGATCCTTCCCTGCCTCCACAGATGCTGCTTGATTCACTGAGTTCTTCCAGCAGTTTATTTTTTGCCTCAGATTCCAGCGGCTGCAGTTGCTTGTGTCACTTTTCTACCTGCCTTTCTCTTTGTCCCAGTCTTCCTGATCATATCCATAACTATATATTTTTTTAACATAAGAATCAAATTGTTTGGAAGTTAATACAACAGAGTTGCTATATTACAGTCCTATCCAGTTAAATAAAAACATCAAACGGATTGAAATGAGGAACTTCCAATAGCTAGTGGGTGAATGAATTAAACCAGGTATTACATTCAAAGAGAAGATGCTGGGATAAGGAAGAGGTCAGGTTCCATCTGTGCAGAGAGATGCAGGTAAGATTTCAGATCACCAACCATTCATCAGAAAGCATTGACCAGAAAGTAATGCTGTACATTGATGCTGTCTGATTTGTTTAGTACTCCAGTATTCTCTGCTTTTATTCTAGGTTTCCAGCATCTTCTGCATTTTATTTTTAGCTACAAAGCTGTTATTTATTTTTTTAAAATCTGAGGTAATATTATAACTGATCTAAACAGACGTTCAATAAGGAGCAGACAAAATGAATATGGTGACCACCCTAGTTTGCAGTCTAACTGGTCATTGATAAGGTTGGACAACTGGGCAGTGTATGCAGGGGAGAGAGCTTGCCAGAAATGGTCAGCCACTCAGAGAAGAGCAGTAACTTCCAGAGACCGAACATACGGTATGCAAGGTGTCGAGTGAGGACAGAGACAATTGGGCACTAGTAGCAAAATACTTACCACTGCCAGGTCTGAGTGAAGGTATCCCTGTAGGAGTCAAAATCTACTTCTGCTGAGGACTCACACTTGCCAGAATATCCCTCCAACACTGATCGTTCTAGCCTTGCAAGTTCAGTGTTGGTTTATACTAACCCTCTGCAATTAAGGACCATTCTGACCTGCAGATTTACAAAGAAGAAGAGGAGAAGGAAGGTGCATTTCTGAGACACTGATACAGAAGGCAGTCTCGTGCTAGCTGAAGACATTACTACAGAAGAGAGAGGGAGACGGAGAGAACATATATGTACCATCATCCACATTGATGGCTAAGGAATGTACACAGGCGCCTGTTATGAAAAGTATGATGTTTTTAACTGTACTACAATAACACAAAAAACTCTGTTAAGCTGATGTGGCAAAGGCATAGCTAGCTGTTAATGATACTATTTATTTTAATATCATTTCATTGATCTGGACAACATGAAAGTGGCTGCTGGGTAGTTTTATACAGAAGAGTTAATGACAGGATTTTTAGCTGGGCTTCTGGTTCTCAGTGTAACCACTAAAGGCTTCAAACCAGAGCAAGTTTAATGTCAAATAAAGGGATAATGAAATATTTCAAAGACTTGGAGACACAAGAGAGACTACAGATGCTTGAAATCTGGAGCACCACACAAAAAATGCTGGAGGATCCTTATGTGTCATACAGCAACTATAGAGGAAAATAAATAGTTCTGTTGAAGTGTCTTGGTCCCAAACATTGACTGTTCATTTTCTTCTATAGATGCTTCCTGCCCCATTGAGTTCCTTTAGCATTTTGTGTGTTATTCCAAGGACTTCCTTTCTTATGCCCTTGAAGAGAAGTTCCAACAGCAGATGATACTTGGTCACAAAAAACACCATCTGGGTTATGGAAGTGGGACAGTGGTGAAACTTGCATCAGGAGAAAGTTGATGAGATTAGATCACCATACACTGTTCATACTCTGATTAGCAGGGACAGCTGAGCACTGCCATTGCAGCATGGCTTATGGCTGAACTCTCCAACCATGACATCCTCGGCTGTGTCACAATTCTCCAGGTAAAGAGTCCCGCTGTTGTTTCAATTACTTCTCTCTCTCTTCCTTGTGGGAAAAACCTTTTTGAGGCCATTTTTCAGATATAATCAATTTTCGCTTTCCCACAGCTGCTGACTCTCCATTAAGTGATGGTTCTGGAAGGTGTTGATTCACAGGCAACCTCTTCATAGAATGATTTCTCTCAATAGAGGGTTCATAACTGATACCACAGGAAGAATTCTTGGGGTCAAAATGAAGCTGGCAATGCAGCAGAATCTTTCCAACTCCAGTCAGTGACAGCCTTAATGGAAAGCATCTATACCACGTCAGTGGGGAAGAAAGAACTCCATCCATTTGCATTTATGACCTCATATGCTTCTTAAAAGGTTTATGACCAACCATAATTTGTCACATTTAATTTAAAAATATAATGAATTTGCTTGTGATAAGACCAGAAGACCATAAGATAAAGCCGCCCATCAAGTTTGCTCCACCATTCCATCATGGCTGACCTATCCCTCTCAAGCCCATTCTCCTGCTTTCTCCCTATAACCTTTGGTGCCCTGACCAATTGAGAACTTAACAGTGTGAGTGAGACCTCTGTCAGTCAGGGTCGACCATGCATATTGTGTCCTAGCTGTCTAGATACGGAAGCCTGGGCAGTACGGTATGGAGAGCAAGCTGTTGCCCATGTAGCAAGCTCCCCCTCTCCACGCATTTGATGAACCTAAAGGAATGGCAGGGACTGATACAGTCTGGTACCAGCAGCGTCACAGGAGTTACCAGTCAGCATTGAACTCAACATAAGACTGCCTTAGGGACTCCAGCTCCAGATTTTTTCCCTCAGGGTTTACTCCCAAAGCCTTCCCTATGATTGGGTATAGCCGTAATACAGTGGAGGCTTGAGATCAGAGTTTTCCTTCTCCTAGGTGAACTCACAGCCATGGCAGATGAGCCCCATTTGCCCGAATGGACTGGCTTTAAGGGGCCAGTAACCCACCTTTATCCTTTCTCCTGTCAGTAGAAACTGTTCCACTGAGCTTACTAGCTAAGCCACACATGAAGGCCAGGAGTTGGACTTGGTTGTCAGAGGTTATTTGAGGTGCACGCCATTGGGAGCATTTAATAGGTAGTGCGAGCTTATCCCCATTACCACCCCGACTATAACAACCTTAAGGAACCAGAACCCATCAACCTCCGTTTTAAATATACCCAATGACTTGGCCTCCACAGCCATCTGTGGCAATGAATGCCACAGATTCCCTACCCTCTGCCAAAAGAAATTCCTCCTGATCTCTGTTCTAAATGGACATCCCTATTCTGAGCTGTGCTCTCTGTTCTTAGACACCCCAACTACATAGGAAATCTCCTCTCCACATACCCTCTCTCTAGGCCTATCAATATTGGATAGGTTTCAATGAGATGCCTCCTCATTCTTCTAACCTCCAGCAAGCACTGGCCCAGAGTCAACAAATGCCTGTTGTATGTTAACCCTTTAAGGTTGGAATCATTCTCATGAACCTCCCCTCGACCGACTCCAATGCCAGCACGCTTTTCATAGATAAGGGGCCCAAAACTGTTCATAATACTCCAAGTGTGACCAATGCCTTATATAGCCTCAGCATTACATCCTTGCTTTTATTTTTCTAGTCCTCTTGAAATTAATGTTAACATTCCATTTAGCTTCCTCACCACTGACTCACCTGCAAATGAACCTTTTGAGAATCCTGCATGAGGACTCCTAAGTCACTTTGCACCTCTGATTTTTGAATTTTCTTGCCATTTAGAAAATAGTCTATGCCTTTATTCCTTTTACCAAAGTGCATGACCACACACTTCCCTGCACTATATTCCATCTGCCATTTCTTTGCCTATTTACACAATCTATCTAAGTCCTTCTGCAGATTTCCTGTTTCCACGTTACCTGCCCCAACACTTATCTTCATATCATCTGCAAATTTGGCCATAAAGCCATCAATTCCATCATTCAAATCATTTGAATGTGAAAAGAAGAGGTCCCAACACTGACCCTGGTGGAACACCACTAGTTACTGATAGTAGCCAGAAAGGTACCCTTTATTCCCACTCTTTGCCTCCTATTAATCAGCTAATCTTACATCAATGTTAGTTCCTTTCCTGTAATACCATGGGCTCTTACCTTGTTAAGCAGCATCTTGTGTCAAAGGCCTCCTGGAAATCCAAGTATACAACATCCACTGACATCCATAGCTCCTACATATCTGAAAATGAGCAAATTTTATTATAATGGAGCAATAAACCTTGGTCAAGACATTGAGAGAAGTTCTCCTCAAAACTATCCCCTGCAAGTTCATGTATTATTTCATAGAACTAGTTACCTCCTCTAAAATTAGCCACTGTGAAGGTTTCACTAATTTTATGCTCCTTAGGATTTGTGCCATGCAGCCAGTACCAGAGTGGAGTTCTCTCTCACTGTGAGTACAATATCCACAGGGTCAAATTTAGAAAAAAGCATTCCTCCACAAAGGCGTTTCCACAGATTAGCCATTCAGTGCTTTTATCAAAGGGCACTTGGTACTGAATTAGGCTAGTTTGGTGCTGTTGCCTCTGCAGTTTTCACCCAGGAATACAACTAAACTGCACCAACTCAAGTATTTTCTATCAATCCTTGCCGTGGTTCCTCTCATTAGGTCAAAGTCAAAGTCAATTTATTATCAAAGCACGCATATGTCATCACATACTACCTGAAGATCAAGGCACTTAGAGGAAAATAAAAAATAAAATAGAATTTAGGAGAAAAACATACATAAAGGCTGACAAACAACCAGTGTGCAAAAGAAGACAAACTGTGCAAATTAAAAATTATTAATACCAAGAATATGAGTTGTTGAGTCCTTGAAACTGAGCCTATAGATTGTGAAATCATTTCAGAGTTGAGCTGAGTGTAGTTATCCACACTACTAAAGGAACTTGATAGTTGTATGCATGGGCATTGGTGTTTCCAAATGCTGCCTGGGCAGGGCAAAATGCATTATCAAGGATGCATCTCACCCTAACCATGGATTTTTTTACTCTCCTCCCATCCGGTAGGCACTACAGGAGCCTCCACTCCCGCATGAGCAGGCACAGGTAGAGCTTCTTTCCTGAGGCTGTGACCCTCCCGAACCTCACATCACAGCACTAAGCAGTATTGCACCCATATTGTACTATCTCAGTACTTTTATATTTGTGTACTGTAGCACTTTTTATCTGCAGTTATTTTGTAAATAACGCTATTCTTTGCATTTCTGGTTAGATGCTAACTGCATTTCATTTGGCTTTGTATCTGTACTCGGCACAATGACAATAAAGTTGAATCAAATCTAATCTAATCTAATATCACGACATGATGCAACAAGTCAGGATACTTCCACTGTTCAGCTATAGAAGTTTGTCAAAGGTTTAGATGACATGTTAAATTTACACAAACTTCTACGAAAGTAGGGATGCTGTTAAGTTTTCTTTGTGATGGAACTTATGTGCTGGTCTCAGAACAGATCCTCCAAAATGGTAATGCCAAGGAATTTAAAGTTACTGATCTTCTGCTGGGGATTGGCTCTTGGACCTCTGGGTCCTTCCTTCTCTATTTAGTAATCAGGCCTTTGGTTTTGCTGACATTGAGTGAGAGGGTTTTTGTTGTGGCACCTTTCAACCTGATGCTTAGTCCCTCTCCTATATGCCATTTCATCACCACGTTTGATTCAGCCAACAACAGTGGTGTTGACAGCAAGCATAAATATGGCATTAGAGCTGCACTTAGACTCACAGTGTTCGGTATAAAGCGAGTAGTGCAGGGGTCTAAACACGCAGCCTGTGCTGATGATGATTATGGAAGAGTTGTTACCAATCCATACCAACTGGATTCTGCAAGTCAGGAAATTGAGGATCAAGTTGTAAAGGGAGATATTGAGACCTAGGTCTTTAAGCTTAGTGATGAGTTTCAAGGGGATGATAGTGTTGAATGCTGAGCTGTATTCAATGAAGAGCATCTTGATACATATGCATCTTCATTGTATAGATGTTCCAGAGCTGAGTGAAGAGCCAATGAAATGTCATCTGCCATTGACCTGTTGCGATGGTAGTCAAATTGGAGCAGATTCATGTCACTTCTCTGGCAGGAGTTGATATGCTTCATGACTATCCTCTCATTAGGTAAATATCTCAAAATGGAAGGTGAAAGACAAAGGTATGATTAACAGTTGTAGTATAAGAATATGTTTTAAAGGTTTAATGCTAAATGTTTCAATTGAGGTACAATATTCCAGACTGAAACAAATATGAAATATTTGTTGTCAGACTGCCAAAGCTGCACAAATTGGAATAAAATACAGTAAAACCTCTATTGATTCCTAATCAAACATGCAACTTTAATCACTGCTCCTTCTGAAAATTCACAGTGAGGGTCACTGAAGTTTCTATCTTTTCTCTACACTGCACTTTATCGCTGTCAGCGATCTGTGGCAATCAACATGGTAAGCAAAAATAGTTTCAAGAAGTGATTTTAAAAAGTTTGGCAACAGTTTGGGTTTTGCTAGGAGTAGTGGCAAAAATAAATGCTCAATTTAAATAAAATATTAATCCTGAAATAGCACTGGTGGAATTATTCATTCAGTCATTAGAAGGGGTCATTGCAGAGTGGGGCTGATGAATTGGCAAACCTTGCAGATTTATTTGTCTTGTGTGGGAGTGCTGGTGCTATTATGAAATGGAGACATTTCTGATGCTCAAGGACCATGCCCAATTTCACTTTCACCACCATTATAACACTGATACAGATCACAAGATCACAATGTAACCCCTGGTCTTAACTAACAAGATTATCACTGTTTGCTCAGCAATGGATTGACAAAGGCATTTGGTACACTTGCCTACCTCTGTCAGGATACTGAATACTGGTGTTGGATATCATGTTCTAATTGCACCAGGTGTTGTTGAGTCCAGAGTATTGCGTGCAGTATTATGTGCTAACAAGAATTTCATTAAGCTGCATAGGCTTCAGAAAAGATTCTTTTGGATGTCACTGGACCGGAAGAATCTCCATCAGGAGAAATTGGATTTACAGAGGCTTTTTCACCTCAAGAAGAGGAAGTTGAGCAGTGAACTTTTAGAGGTATATAAAATCATGAGGGACATAGATGCTACCTGACCTTCTTGAGTTCCTCCAACATTTTGTACATGTTGTTTCAGATGATAACAGATTTTTTCCTCCTCGGAGTAGGGGAGTCTAAAACTAGAGGGCATCGATTAAGGTGGGAGGGAAAATATTTAAAAGGGATCTGAGAGACAACTTTTTCCACACAGAGGTGGAACAATGTGCCTGAGGAAGTGCTACTCATGGATGCAGGTATATGAATAGGAAACATTAAGTGAGATATGGGTCAAATGCAAAAGAATAGCTCAGGTAGACACCTTGGTTAGAATGGATGAGCTTGTTTCCCTGCTACATGGCCTTATGACTAATAGTTTCAGTTGGTCTCAGAGTGTCTGGAGAAGGGAAAAATTATCAGCAAGGCAACCATGCTCCTGAGAATGCTGTCATAAAGGATCATACATTCTCCACGGTGTGAGCTTCTACCTTCCTCATGTCAGTTATTGAGAGACATCTGTTCAACAGGATCATTAGCATCTGGAAACAGAGATGTCATCTGTCTGACTGAACATCCAATCAAAATGCAGAAATGTCATCAACAGCAAAGAAGGAAATAAAAAGCACTTCAGCAAATATTTTAGATGATTGTGAGGTACAACAACAAGGTTAGAACATGTACAACTTTAAGAAGGATATTGAAATATCACAAAAATATATTTAATCATTATATCTTGTTAAACCATTATAAAACCCACTCTGGATTATCTGTCACGGCCAATGGATTTATTAAGCAGTAATTATGCCATGGTACACCATTTGCGATGTTTTATCTCCTCACTTACAGACCCCAGTCAGTTCAGATTGGCAACAACATCTCCGCTACAGTCCCCATCAGTACAAGTGCACCAGAAGGCTGTGTGCTTATTCCAGCTCTTGGACCAAGTGGGATAACATTACACAACTTCATCCACTCCATCACTGAACTGTTCCCACAACCTACGGACTCACTTTCAAGGATTCTTCATCTCATGTTCTCAATATTTATTGCTTATTTATTTATTATTATTTTTACTTTGTCTCATCTCAGGCTAGTAAAATCTGAGGTACAGGCATGACCAAGCACACTCATTTCTCAATTGCTGGGAACGTTCAGACTATTCTAGTCATGTTTATTTTTGTGGCTTTCTGAAGATTTACATAAATATTGCTGTGTAGGAATAATTGTTTAATTTTATTGTGTAGTAATGCTGGGATGATACCAGTTGTCGATATTACTATTGGGACAATGTATTTATACCTTGTTCATATTCCATAGTCTTTCAATTTCCTCTTAATTCAGCATATTTCTGGTGCTTTTCACTTATTGATTTCTGTATTTTATGTGTGTTTGGAATAACTATATCTATAAAGTAAGTTGTTCTTGCTTGTTTATCCTGTATTGTTATATCTGGATGGTAATTATGGATTGTCCTATCTGTAATTATGAATCAGTCATAATATAATCTGTGGGATTCTGACTCTAAAACTGGATCAGGTTTGTATTTATAGTATGGTGTGATTTCGTTTATGAGTTTGTATTTTAAAGCAAGATTTTTCTGATTGATGTTTGCTACTTGATTATGCCTGTGTAAGTATAATATTATTAATGTGTTTTTATCATTTGTATTGTCACCCCTGTTGGTGGGGTCTTTGGTTGATTCTGTTATGGTTATTGGACTTATTGAGTATGCCTACTAGAAAATGATCCCAGAGTTCTACATGGTGACATATACATATGTGCTTTGCTAATAAATTTACTTTTGAAATTTTTTTAATGCAAAACGCTTCACTTTCAGAGTATTTTGCAGTAAGAATAGTTCACAAACACATGATGTTCATGTTGTTTCATTTCTTTACTGTGATGATGCTGGGAAATCTGTAAATCAGTGAGAAGGGCTGAAATGTTTACAACACCTTTGGAACTCCTGAGTGAAATTATGCATGTGAGGCAATTCCCTCTTGCTTTCTCATCATTCCACCCTAAAATCTGGACCATAACTTCTGGTATGGACTTTTATCCACAAACTCTTGGACAAGATGAGGATAGGATGCTGTGGTTGTGTAGGCTATTGACGATTATTCTTGTGAGCTGAAATTCTGAAAAAAGCTTTATAGATAATAAGTAATAAGGAATTCATAACAAAACTAAGATTGCTAGATGTTTAGATATTAAGGGATATTGGGATTGTGAGGAAATTAGTGCTGAAGTAGACAATTATTCATGATTTTGAATAACAGAGCAGGTTTGAAGAGCCAGATGATTATCTCCTGTTCCAAATTCCTGAGATAAGTAATCTTCTCCAAGGAGCAGTTATGGGTCTATCACTTGATGGAAATATTATGAAGTACCTGTACAGAGATGAAGGAGACAGAATTATACAATTTGCTTCTGATACAATGCAGTGAATATTGTTGCAGATTAATAGAAGCTTCAAGATGGCATTACCATAGTGATGAACTGGGCTGAAGCACAGCAGATCAGGTTCAACTCCCTGAAGTGTGAAACTTTAGGAGGACTACTATAGAAGGAGAGAGTGTGATAAATTCTATACTGTGTAAATGGACAGATGCTGGTGCTCAAATACATAAGCTCATTCAAGGACAGAGCTTTGGGAATATTAAAAAGAGAAGGAGGTTGATTTAGTTTTCAAATGGAAAATAAATTACAAAAACAAAGAATGTGTTCTTAAAAAAGATCTGATTTCCTCTAGTTCACACTCATTTCCTTCTGGAATTGCAGAACTGTAAGTCTCCTGCCGTGTATTTGGATGTGTTCTGTGACTCAGTCTTATAGAGCTAATAAGTATTATCTATGATGCTTCTTCTTCCATTTAGGCTGTCCCTTGGGATCAACCATGACTTACTTTCATTCTGGTTCTGTAACTCCTTCGTATAGAATTCTTCAAGCCCTTAGTCAACGTATTCTTTCAATAAATGGCCAGCTAAAAGATAAACTTCCCAGTGAAAGAAATAATCCCCAGTCTTCTGACTTCATAGTTGCTATGGGAAACAACCCCCAAACACAGCAATGCTGCCATCACTCACATATGGAGGGCAATTTGAGCTGAAAAAAGGGAACATACTCTTGAATAAACTAACTAGAGGAGATATAATCTCAATGAGAAGTGACTTTAAGTTCAGTCGAGGTCAATCTACAGAGTAAGAGCAGTGACAAAAGCACAACAAAGTGAGTAATTCCAGAGGAAGGCTAATATTGCAAAGAATGTAGGCTTTGCAGAGATTTCTGAATTTGGTAGGGGTGCTGGGATTGAGTTGAGTGGGTGGGGGGAGTATGTATGTTGAGGTAATGGATAATGGGGTTTCTGGCAATTTGTGGTGTCAGGGTAGGCAGATTATCTCAGTCTATATCTTCCCAAATATTGGAAAAATATGGAATTTAATTAAGTGATCCGTATGGAACCTGGACCTATTCCAGCTAAACCAATATAAATATTTGCACTTTGACCAAATAGAGTACCTGTCGAAACTGAACTGAATCATTTACTGGAGGGAAAGCTGTTGCTCATAGAAGGTCAGATAAATAACTTAAAAGAAACTTTCACATGCTATATCCCAAAAAGTGGTAGAGTTTTGAAGAGATGTGATGGAGTTACTATAGCAGGGAGGTACACTCTGTTGCCCATTGCTAGTCCAATCTTCTTCTTCAGACTGTACCTAATTGAAAGCCGCACCTCAGAGGGAACTTTTCCTACAAGGCAGCCTTGGTTTAGTCCTGCACTTTCTTTCAACTTTCATTACAGGTCCAAGTGCCTCACGTGACATCTAAAGCTGTTGGCTGACAGATCTCCTGCTGAGCCAAGACTGACCCACACAAGTGCTTGCAGTGTCTAGTAGAATCTGCAAATGAGGAGAGAATCCACAGTGACTATTGCAAACATGTCATCTTCATAAGAACCCTGGTAACAATAATCCTTCCCCACAAAACACCATCAATGGAAATTCTTCTTTTAGAAGATCCTTTGGGTAAAAAGATGACTTGTTTCCACACTATTCTGTGGCACTTGGGGCGGTCTATGAAGCTAACATGGAACCTGCAGACTCTGCCATAGGCAGGAAGCACCTGACAGGGCAGGCAGCTGGGTAGTTTGCCATGTTTTGCCCTATTTGCTCATAATGAAGGTTCTCAGTCCTTCTCAGAATCCTTTGCTTCATATAAATGATCATGGGCCAAAGATTCCCACAAGGCAAAGAAGATGTTTCATTTTTGCAAGGAAGATTTGAAAACATACTCACAGACTTTTTTCTTGTAGTGATGGGATTTGGAGTTCTGCAGCTGTTTTGAGATTCTGCTATTGGGTAATGAGACATAGGTTCATACAACATGGAAACAAGCCTTTCGGCCCAACTGGTCCATGCAAACCAAGAATCTCATTTAGACTAGTCTCATTTGTCTGTTTGGCTAGCCATACCCATTGGAGCTGGCTGAGTGTAATTAAATCCTAAGTGCTGATGATGCTGTTCTCGGAGAAGGTCTCTGATGTTCACTCACTACGCCAATGGATGCTGAGGCTTTGCAAAGATAACTGTGTTAGCTTCCCTCCAGTGCTTTGAGTTATTTGTGGGAGGGAGGACACATTTTGTGAAGGAGACTGGGATTTAATTTAGAATTCTTCACACCTAGCTTTGGTCACGTACATTTACACTCACATTTAGCTCAGACACACACTCACATCCCAGTAATGCTCACACGCTCGTTCACATGACCAACTCATCTCCATCTCTGAGAATCAAAATAAAGGCTCATTGTTAGCATTTACTCTTAACAAACCACTTTACATATACAGAAAAACAGAACAGAATTAACTGTTTCACCAAAGAATAGTTTTATATTAAAAATGAAACAAGTGCAGCATAAAGCCATAAACTAACAAAACGATTCACTCTATTAAAACAGGGAAGTGCTTCTCTGCAGCTTCTAATGTGAAACTGCTAAACACTAAACACTTCAGAAAAAAAATTAAATGACTTGTGGATAATTACCGCTATTGCCTCAAATCTCAGGGGTGTCGTTTGAAGTGCTAGGGAGCCCAGATGGCTAAAAAATGGAATTTTGTAGAAAATTACCGACATTATTCATGGCAACATTATCAATTACCTGTGTATCAATTATACTAATGTTGAATTTGAAAAGGTTGCTAAAAACTGCATTAAGAATCGGATCAAAACAATTGACAAGGGGGAAATCTCAGAGTAATTGCTATTAACAAAATAAGTGTAATTTTCTGTGCTTTATTAAAAATTACAACCTTTCATAACTGTCAGCAAAAGGACATTTCATGGGTAAACAGTCAGAGACAAAGCAGGAATGATTAGAACTGTGTGTTTAACCGTATCTCTGTAATATGAAATGATAGCTTCTTCTCTGCCTTTTTAAGTATAGCCCAGCCTACATTATACAATAATGACATCTAAGATTCTTGCCATATTTGATGATTAGGCTCTTCAAAGTATTAGTTAGACTGAATATTGACTGATGCTGGGACAGAAAGGTCCTGAGTTTGATTCCCAGATTCCTCGACTTAGCTGAAGATTATACAGCCGCAGATGGCTGCAATCCACTGATCCAGGAAAGGAAGGTTTATCCCTCCTGATGGTTTTCCAGTGATCTCTGCTGGACAGTTTGTGTGTGTGTATGCCTTTGTAATTGCCAAATTTTTAAAAAACTGGCTCATCATGCTTGATCTAAATCGAATGACACAATATCATAACTAGACCCTTGGTCCTCCTCCTCGCCTCTTCCCTAGTTATAACCTACTGCAAGCAAGAAGCAGGGAAATATCACTGAAAGCATACCCTGGCAGAGCCCCCTCTATCTCAATTTGATGAGACCAAGCCAGGAGATCACACTCTAAATGAGGAGTGGATGTGGAGAGGTGCAGAATGGCATTGTGGAATTAGGCATTAGGAAGTAAATGCATAGATTCTGAGTTCTTGCTCCTTTCTCTCAATGGAGTCAGGGCCTGTTTGCATTAATCCAATGAAAAAAACAAAACTGCAGTTGCTGGAAGCCTGAATTAAACAGTGAAATTACCAAAGCTACTCACCTTGTAAGGCAGCATCTGGGGGTAAGGAAACAAAGTTAAAATTTCCTAGCTTTTTAATCTGAAACATAACTCATTTCTCTGTCCACAGAAAGTGTCTGATCTGCTAAATATTTCATGAACATGACCCCCAGATCTTAACTTTAATATTGAGTCTTTCTACTTAGGGTCAGACTTAAGAGTGTTAGAACAGTTTGCCTTGCACTAACTATCTATTTTCAAATACAGAATACAAAAGATACTTTACTTATTCCCCCTCAGTAATTCACCTAGTTTCTCTTAAAATGTGTTAATGCCCTTAGCATCAATCACTTACTGAGGGGATAAGTTCTACATTTTCCCAAATACCCACTTGGTTTATTGGCGACTCTTATATGGGTTGGTTTTCCCGGATTCCTTGGCTGCGTAAGTCTAGGGAAAACACTCTCCGGTCTCACCAAATCCATGAGATTGAGACGGCTCTCCCACTCCAAACCCCGGTTTGTGTGACTGCTGTGTAATTTGCTACTCTGTTACAAATCAGTGCCATGAAATACCAGACAGTACACTGCATACAATTAAAGGAATTGTGTTTATGAATCTTAACTAAAGGGTTAGTACAGCAAACCAAAAAGTAAAGGGCCATTTTAATTAAACAGTTGAATGTGAAAAGGGCCCATATTAATCAAGCAGTCATCTTGAACTTCGCCGTCACTCATGTGCTGGGCCCTCGGTCTGCGTGAAAGCCCATGCCTCCTTCCAAACGTCACTTGCTATCCACCTCAAACAAATGGATTGTATTCTATGGCCGGTTCTCCCCAGTGCCTTGTCTCTTCATCTCCCCCCAAACAAAAACCCAAGACCAAACTTATTGTCCCTCACCAAGAATAATTGGATGTCACACATTCCACATCATCCCTTATCTTCAACAATAACCCAACAGGTTGAAAGCAGAACAGACTGCTCTTTCAGAGCTGCTAAATAAAATAGCTACAGCATAACAGTAAAGATGTGAACTAGGATATTGCACTAACAAGTGGAAACATTCTTACTTTTCGTAACCTATCAAAAATAATCAACCAAGTCTCTGCTTTATTAGAGTCGAGAACTCCAACCTTCTCTGTTTTATGGATAAAATTACAAGGTCATACTCTTTATTAAAGTTATGATGACATGATAACAGTCTTACTTAGTGGGGCCAGAGCTCCAGTGTTTACAAGCACACAGCTCAAATTCATACAACTGGAAATAGCTAGCAGGTCAGGCAGCATCTATGGAAGGGTCACAGAATCAAAGTGCATTCCTTCATCAGGATCACAGACTTGAAAGATTAGTTCTGTATCTTTCTCTATAGATGATGCCTGACCTGCTGAGGTCCTCCAGCATTTTGTGTGTGTTGCTTTGGAGTTCCAGCATCTGCAAATTTTCTCATCTTTGAAAAACTAATTCTGCTTCTCTGTCTATAGATGCTGCCTGTGATGATGAGTTATTCTCGCATTTTGTTTTAAAATTTTGAGCACCTGCAGATTTTTGCATTTAATTTGGGGTTCTCAGTTCACAGACCTAAATGGGTGTAGACTCTCATCCAACCCACCTCTGTTGCTATCATTTTTTGTGAGGTACAACCAGCTGTGAAATCTGCCAGAGGGCAACTATTCTTTTTACTTGTTGGCTGTGGCTCGTTGGTAGATCTCCTGCTGCTGAATTTCAAGTTGTGGATTCCTGTCTACCATCACAGAGAGTAAAGCAGAATGTGCAGTGTGGTGTAGGTGTGCTGAGAATGAAACAGTTGAAAGTCCATTCATACAGCGGTGGCCAGTGTGAAAAGAAGAGCTGGGCTATCACTTCTCACCGGAATATCATTATTGCTGGAATATCAGGCCTTGCACATTCCTTTTCCTGTACTGTAGGTTGGGAGAGGAAAGACGATCAAAAATATTACTGATAAATGTATCCTGGAAAATCTCCTGCAGGCAACTGAGACCAGCTCACAAGTAGTGTTACTTGGAAGGAAAGTAAGATAGAGTTAATGCACCCACACACCGTATTCTTGCCCTGTCTCCTCTAGCATAGACATGCTCTGGTGTGATAAACAAATACAGATTAATGGAAGATATTATACGTCGAAAGGACAATATTAGAAAGGGGAAGGAGATCCTGCACAGTGAGTATAGGGAGCTAGGGAAACATCTGAAGAAAAGGACCTCCAAAGTAATAATCTCTGAATTAATTCCAGTGCCACATGCTAGTTAGGGCAGGAATAGGATGAAGGTCCAGATGATTGAGTGGCTGAGGAATTGTTGCAAGGGGCAGGTTTCAGATTTCTGGATCATTGGGATCTCTTCTAGGGAAGTTATAAGCTGTACAAAAAGGATGGGTCACTGCTGAACCTGAAGGAGACCAATATCCTTGCAGGTAGGTTTGCTAGGGCTGTTGTGGAGGGTTTAAACTAAGCTGGCAGGAGGATGGGAACTGAAATTGCCGAGGATAAGGCAGTTGGGATACAAGTTGATAAAGTGTGAAGTGAGACTGTCAGGAAGGACAGGCAGATGATGGGGCAAAATTACAGTCAGCAGGATGAGGTGAAGTGTAACTTGGGGGAAAACCAATAAGGTTGATGAATACATGACTGAAGGTGTTATGTTTGAATGCATTCAGTATACAGAATAAGGTAGATGATCTTGTAGCGCAGTTAGAGATTTGCAGGTATGGCATTAAGGGCTTTAATGAGACGTGTCTGAAAGAAAATTATAGTTAGGAGCTTAACATCCAAGGATACACATTTTATTGAAAGGACAGGCAGGTAGGCAGAGCAGGTGGGGTGGCTTTGCTGGTAAAAAAAAAGGAATTAAATCCTTAGACAGAAGTGAAATAGATC
Source organism: Hemitrygon akajei (assembly GCF_048418815.1). Taxonomy (NCBI): domain Eukaryota; kingdom Metazoa; phylum Chordata; class Chondrichthyes; order Myliobatiformes; family Dasyatidae; genus Hemitrygon; species Hemitrygon akajei. The sequence goes on from NC_133144.1 coordinate 34,368,112, forward strand.
AGAAGATATGGAATCCTTGTGGGTAGAGTTAAGAAACTGCAAGGGTAAAAATACCCTGATGGGAGTTATATACATGCCCACGAACAGAAGCTAGGACATGGAACAGAAATTTCAATGGGAAATAGAAAAGGCATGTAGTAAGAGGAATGTTTTAATAGGGATTTCAATATGCAGGTAGATTGGAAAAATCATGTTGATGCAGGATCCCAAGAGAAAAAAATTGGAGAATGCATATGAGATGTCTTTTTCGAGCAGCTTGTGTTTGAGGTTACTGGGGGAAGGGCAATTCTGGACTGGGTCAATTCACAAAAAAGGGAAAGCCTGCAGATGCTGGAAATCCAAGCAACACACACTAACATTTTGGAGGATCTCAGCAAGCCAGGCAGCATCTATGGAAAAAAGTAAACAGTCGATGTTTCAGGCTGAGACCCTTCATCAGAACTGGGTTGGGTGTTGTGTAATGAACCAGACTTGATTAGGAAGCGTAAGGTAAAGGAACGCTTAGGGAACCATGATCATAATATGATAGAATTCATCCTGCTGTTTGACAGAGATAAAGTAAAGTGGGATGTATCAGTATTACAGTGGAGTGAAGGGAATTACAGAGGTATGAGAGTAAAGCTGGACAAAGTTGATTGGAAGTTGAGACAAGCAGCATTACTGTAGAACTGCAATGGCTGGAATTTCTGTGGGGAAATTTGGAAGGCACAGGATAGATGAACCTAAGGGAAGGAAAAGGCAATTGTGGATGATAAGGGAAGTCAAAGATGACATAAAAACAAAAGAGAGGGCATATAAAATAGCAAAAATTAGCTCAAAGATAGAAGTTTAGAAAGCTTTTAGAAACCAACTGAAGGCAACTAAAAAGACCATAATGAGATGAAGTAAGAAGATAAGCTAGTCAATAATATCAAAGAGGATATCAAATGTTTTTTGCAGATAGATAAATCGTGCAAGTGAAGTGAGAGTGGACATTGACACTGAAGAGGTAGTAATAGGGTACAGATACATGATGGATGAACTTGATAAGAATTTTGAGTTGGTCTTTACTGTGGAGAATACTAGGAGAATCACAGAAATGCAGGAGTATCGGGGACAGAAGTGAGTGTAGTTGCTATGTCTAAGGAGAAGGTGCTTGGGAAGGTGAAAGGCCAGTAGGTACATAAGTCACCTGGACCAGATGGACTACACCCTGTGGTTCTGAAAGAGGTGGCTGAAGAGTTTGTAGAGGCATTAGTAATGATCTTAGAAGAATCACTAGATTCTGACATGACTCCTGAGGAAGAAAATTGCAAATTGCACTCCACTCTTTAAGAAGGAAGGGAAGCAGAAGAAAGGAAATTATAGGCCAGATAGCCTTAGTTCAGATGTTGGAATGATGTTGGAGTCTACTATTGAGGATGTGTTTTGGGGTACTTGGAAGTATATGATAAAATATGCCAAAGTTGGCATCATCTTCTAAAGAGAAAATCTTACCTCACAAATTTGTTGGTATTTTTTGAGAGAATAACAAACAGGATAGACAAAAGAGAGTCAGTGGATGTTGTTTATTTAGATTTTCAGAAAGCCTTTGACAAGGTGACACATGTGAGGCTGCTTAACAAGTTAACAGCCCATGGAATTACGGGAAAGATGCTAGTGTGGATAGAAGATCGGCTAATTGGCAGGACACAAATAGCCAGAATAAAGGGGCCTATAATGGTTGTCTGCTGGTGATAAGTGAAGTTCCACAGAGCTTGTAATGGGACCATTTCTTTTCACATTATATGTCAATGATTTGGATGACAGAATTGATTACTTCCTAGCCAACTTTGCAGACAATAGAAAGATAGGTGAAGTGGTAGGTCATGTTGAGGAATCAGGGCATCTGCAGAAGGATTTAGACAGTTTGGGAGAATAGGTAAAGAAATGGCAGTTTGAATATAGACTAGGGAAGTGTATGCTCAAGCTCTTTGGTAGAAGGAATAAATGCATAGACTATTTTCTAAATGGGAAGAAAATTCAGTTATCCGAAGTACAAAGGGGCCTGGGTGTCCTTGTGCAGGATTCCCCAAAGGTTAATTTGCAGGTTGAGTCAGTGGTAAGGAAGGCAAATACAATGTGAGCATTCATTTTAAGAGGCCTAGAATATAAGAGCAAAGATATGATGCTGAGGCTTTATAAGACATTTGACAGACTGCACTTGGAGAATTGTGAACAGCTTTGGGCTCCTTATCTAAGAAAAGATGTTCTGGAAATGGAGAGGGTTCAGAGGAGGTTCATGAGAAAGATTCTGGAACTGAAAGGATTAATGTATGAATAGCTTATGATGGTTCTGAGTCTGTACTCACTGGAGTTTAGAAGAATTAGGGAGGGATCTCATTGAAACCATATCAACCATTGAAAGACTTAGATAGAGTGGATGTGCAGAGGATGTTCTGAGAGTGGGCAAGGCTAGGACCGGACAGCACAGCCTCAGAGTAGACGAGTGTCCATTTTGAACAGATGTGAGAAGGAATTTCTTCAACCAGTGGGTGGGAATTCCTTGCCACAGATGGCTGTGGAGGCCAAGTCATTGAATATATCTAAAGCAGGATTGATAGATTCCTGATTAGTCGGGGCATTAAAGGTTAAGGGGAGAAGGCAGCAGAATGAGATTGAGAGAGATAATAAATCAACCATGATGGAACTGGAGAGCCAACTGAATGGGCCAAGTGGCCTATTTCTGCTCCTATGTCTTATGATCTAAGACAGAGTCTCTTGAGTTGGACTCGTACGTTAATGATGAACTCTTATCCTCACAACTTACGTCATCCTGGCCTTTCCACCTTATTTTCTACCTCTACTGCACTTCTGTTGTAACAGTAACTGTAACACAATATTCTGCATTCTGCTATTGCCTTTAGCTTGTGCTCTTGTTTTGAAATCACCTAGATGAATGTTTGGTGAGACTAGATTTTTCACTGTATCTCAGTACAGGTGAAAATAATAAACTAATTTCATATTTAACCATCTCACCCAGTTTTTATAAAACAATAATGGGTCTTTCTGATCTGGGCTCTTGTTCTGCCTCTTGTGTACCAGTCATGATGGCGCTCTGGGAAGACTAGTAGACGTGCTGGTCTTTTGGTGCCAGCCAATTTCATGTGACTGCAATTTTCCACCTTCCCATTCTCAACTCCACATTTTGTTATCATCCTTCAGACTAGATCTTACGATGAGTCCTTGCATGGTACCTGAGGTAGGTGTGAAGCATCAAATGACACTTTTTCAGAAAGATCAAAGTCAATGTTTACCCTTCAGCCTTCACCACTAAAACCAATGATCACATTGCTGATTGTAGCTTCTTGTCATGCACACATTGGCTGTAAATTTCCTACTCCACAAAACTGACAGCCTTTAATTAGCTCTAGAAATCTCCTGGTTGTCTGAAAGAACATAAATCCAAATTGCTCTTTATTTTCAAAAATTATGAAGTCAGACCATCCCACCTTATGTTATTGAGATATTTTTCGATTGGATATTTCTTTGTAAAAAAAATCCATTTCTTATAAAAAAAAAGTGGATGTTCCCTGATAATTTGTCATTGACTCATTTTACATACATTATCCTGGGCAAATGTGACTGGTTCATTTATCCACATTATTTATCCAACAAAATGTTTAATGACAAATATGGATGGATTGCCAACTTGGGTTTAATAGCAGTGAGCTGCTCCACATTTCCCATTAGCTCCTGATCAGCAGCTATATTTGCTTTCCATTATAATTATGAGATTAAACAAGACATTTTTTTTCTCAAAACAAAACTTTGAAATAATTTTCAAAATAATAGCTTCTGTTGTACTTTGTCATATTGTATTCGATATGGGAAAACAGTGATGGAGAAACTTGCCTCTCACAACCTCTCGGCATCTCATAATGATTTTGCCATCCAGCTCCTTGTGAAAGTAATTTCCTGTCTAAACCAGAATGTGATGTAATGCACTGGGTGCCCACAGTTCAGAAAGGATGCCCGCCTGATGTGATGGTTCCAAGCATGGTGCAGCACTCCTCCATGTTCCCTGATACTTTGGTCATGCTTGCCAATGCACCATGTATAACCTTGAGCATATTCATTCACTTCTCCTTTGGATTGCTCCTTCAAAATCTTAATCCATAGGATCATAAAATACAGGAGCAGAATAAAGTCATTCAGCTACTAAGTTTTCTCCACCATTCAATCATGGCCACTTTTCTCAACCCCTTTCTCTGACTTTCTTACCTTAAACCTTAGCTCTCTTGCCAATCAAGAACCTATCAATTGCTGACATTCCCACATTAAATATACCCAATGACTTGGTTTCAACATGCCTCTGTGGCAAAGAATTCAACAGACTCATCACCTTCTGGCAAAAGAAATTTCTTCTCATATCAGTCTTAAAGGGACCCTTTATTCTGAGTCTGTGTCCTTGGCTCCTGGACTCTGCTACTGAAGGAACCATCTTATCCAGGCCTTTCAGTAACTGGCAGGTTTCAATGAGATCTCCACTCATCATTTAATTTCCAACAAGTATAGACCCAGAGATATAAATGCTTTTCATATGTAAACTTATCATTCCCGGAATCATTCTTGAGAAACCCCTCTGGTCTATCACCAAGGCCAACACATCCTTACTTATAATTAGGGCCTAGAATTGCTGACAATATTTCAAGTGTGACCAATGCCTTATACAGACTTAACAGTGTATCCTTGTTTTTATATTACAAAGTGCATAACCCCATAATTCCCATGCTCTATTCTATTTGCCACTACTTTGCCCATTCTTCTAACCTGTCCAAGTCCTCCTGCAGATGACTTGCCTTTTTAATGCTATCTGCCCTTCCACCTGTCTAAGTATCACCAGCAAACTTGGCCACAACACCATCAGTTCCTTCATCTTTGTTGACCTCAGCCAGTGATAGTCAATCCCCTCACCCATTGAGGCTCAAAGGAAGTCAACAAAATGAATTAGATATAGTGCCCACATACAGTGGAAGAGGAGTATAATGTGACAACTGTGCATATCTTTGGGGACTGTCCATCCTTTAAACTTTCTTCTATTTTTCTGCTCATTCTAAATTTCAGTCCACAAAGTCTTTGCAAGTAGATTTGCTTTAAAATTTATGTTTAATTTCACTATTTGCACTCAAGATATTGACATTGTTGGCTCAGGGGGTCTTTATTGTCCATTTCAAGTTGCTGAGAACGCTTTAAGAGGTCGTTGCACTGGAGTTATATACTACAGGGCAGATCAGATACTTCAGGCAAGGTCCCTTTCCTGAAGGACCGAAATGAATTAATTGTTTTCCATAGTATAACAGCTGGTTATTCCATTTTCAGGCAATGCAAGGATGATCAAATTTCCCCAAATACATTCCTATGTTTCAATTATAGCTCTCATTCTATAGAACCATTGTGTAAGCATTAGGCTGTTGTACCTCTGGATGCCCACTTCCAAAATGTGCATGCCTAGTATGTATCCAATCCCACAGCCAATACAGGTCTCCTTACAAAAATTCTCTCAGCAGGCTCCATATCCAAGTCACAACCCAGCCTTCATTACTGGGATGGAACTGGAGCTCTGATGTTATCTGCTTTCAGGTTTTCATTGGGTTTGGTCAGTTTAGTAGCCAGCCTAATGAGGAAGTACTTGCTCATCATCACCATGTCCCTAAGCAGGACTGTGGCTCAATGCACACTGAGAAGTGGATCAGTGGTTAAGCTCCAGAGATTCAAGCCTAAATTCACAGCTAATATTTCACTGCAATAAGTTTTGATACAACAATGAACCAAGGCAATATCTCCCTCTCAGGTAAACACCAGTTCCTGAATAATTAATTCTGACAAAAAGGCAAATAAGTTTAATTAAAAAGTTATCCAACAGCCTGCCAAATTAATAACCCACCAATATCAATACCCTGCCAAATACAACACTTAAAACATTGATTGTTCAATTGTTCATCCTTCTGTGTCTAAATTGGTCACTACTTCCTTCTTTTTACATCAATGATATCTATTCCAGGCTACCTTGGAAGTAATGGAAACCTAAAAGCATAGCCATTCCATATTGAAACTTTGAAGCATCTGCGAAAAAGTTGGGCTTATCATGAAGGGAGGACTTGAACCTACAGTCTCCTTGTGAGGAGTATTACTGCTTCTTCTCGCTACTATCATCAGAAAGCATTAGGTCCCATACCACCAGGCTCGGGAATAGTTATTACCCTTCAACCGTCTGGCTCCTGAAACAATATGGATAATTTCACTCACTGCCACTCTGAATTGACTCCTATGGACTTAATTTCAAGCACCCTCCAGCACATGTTCTCTGTACTATATATTCATTTTTATTTTTTGCACAGTTTGTTACATTGGTTGTTTATTAGTCTTTGTTTATGTGTGTTTTTTTTCATTGAGCAATTGTACTTTTCTCTTCTACTGTCAATATCTGCATGAAAATTAATCTCAAGGTCATATATGATGACATATATGTATTTTGATAATAAATTTACTTTGAGCTTTGAACTGAAATATTCAGGAAACTGACAATTCTTAGGCATTATATAAATGGCTGAAGGAAGTCCAGAGAGACAGAAGTAGTCACATTTCAGTCAAGACCTTGCATCTGGACTGGCATCCAGACTTCCTGACAAATTTAAGATGGGGGCAGATGACTGTTATTTCCATTCTCAAGTTATCTTTGCTTATACTTAGAACAGCAAAGGAGTCTGCTCTGCCCAGTGAGTCCATGCTAGCCCCCAGTGAAACAATCCCACTAGCTCTATTTCCCTTTCGTTCTTCCCTGTACCCCTGCAACTAATTCTTATACACATGTTTATCAACTGTCCTTTTTGTCATAGCCTTATGCCTAATGCAATTTACAGTAATAAATTAACTTAGCAACACATCCTTAGGATCTGGGATGAATTCTAGTGGAAACCCATACAGTCAGGAAGCTGGCATGCAAACTTTACAGACAACATCCAAGGAGCCTGTGTCCCTAGCGATGTGAGACAGTAGTGCCAACTATGGCTTTACTCTGCTACCCTTTACTGTAATCTTATGACAGCAGTACAAACTAAAGTGATTCATACCTTACCTGCCACACTATCTGAACTATCTTTAATGAAGGATTCTCTCAGTAAATCATTTCACACAGCAGGATAATTTATGCAACGTTTTCAGTCAAACAAATCAAATGAGGGTGAATCTTAATAGTTTTTAAGAACATGGAAGCATTGGTACTAATCAGAAGCCATTTGTTTTCATTTGCCCTCACACACAGTTTATACTTACAATTACCTTAATCAGAACCAATCAGTGTATTCTTTGGAATTTGGCTGTTGGTGACACCTTTCCCAGGATAGTTGTGATATCGATGTTAAATGAACCCACCATTGCTTGTCATCTGCATGGCTTCTGGCTTGACCACTGGACGGTGACCTGCCAGTAACCTATCCGGGCTGATAGAGATCAGAGCTGAGGTTTCTAAATGGGACAAAGGAGTTAATGATTCCATGTTATCTGTTTGGAGCAGTTGCATTAATGACAGCGCCAAATATATCAAGCTCAGAAATGACTGCATCAGCAGTTTGTATAAACACTGCCTTGTAAGACGCCTTGTGTGTATATTACATGTTGATCCCTTCAGAACTGGCCCTGTCCCACCACCCTAGGCTGAACAACAGGCACCCTAGGGGCACACTGATTTAGGAAAGACCAGTGACATGTGATAAATAACTGTGCCTAGTTCTCTTTTCTGTTCAGTTTTCACCACTATTTTCCTACAAACCTTGGTGAACAAACTTCTGCTCCTCCGTCCAAGTACACCACTGTGCAACTGGGTGTTGGACTTCCTAACCAACAGACCTCAGGTAGTCAGGATGTAAACTCCTCCCCATTGTCCTCAACAGGCTCCACCCCCGACACCCCCCTCCCCCCACTGCCCAGAGTTGAGTGCTGAACCCATTGCTATACACCCTGCCCATCCCTGAACACTGTTGTGGCATCATACAGTCCGTTTCTTCATTTGAATTCAGTTGACTCTCCTTCATGGGGATGTGGCATGGAACTGGTGGAGTTTAGTATCTTTAAAATGCCTATTTTGTGGAATGACTGGAACAGCTGAGCTAGTATCCAATTCCATTTTAATTAATTTGTAGTTCAATTCTGGTGTGAGCCATGTTGCTTGTCTATAGTTAGTTTTCAGATTGTAAATCTCAAGGCCAGTGTCACTTTCATTGTTATCAGATTTTTCATCAACAACATGTATATTAATGCTCCTTTTGAAACTGCAACTTGAAATTTTAGCTTTTTCTCTTCCCTGTTCAGTCCATTTATTTTAGTCTGCCCAACATGCTCTTTGTACACATCCTACTTTGTGCATTTTCTGTAAGTTTCAATTTTAAATCTGCATTGGTCTGGTGAATGTGAGCCCCTGCCACTACAGTAACAACATTAGTTTGGCCAGGCCAGTTTCTGTGTGGATTTTGTAATTTTGTTCATGGCTACTTTCATTCCTACCTGCAACTGAATTGTGTCACTGTCTGCTATTTTCATTGACAAAGCTACGTCAACTGCTCTTTTAAATGTATGTTATGATTCAGTTTGGAGCCATTTTTGAATACTTTCTTGTAAGATTGCACAAACTAAATGATCTCTCAGTGCATCATTAAACTCATTACCAAACTGACAGCTCAGACAATTTCTTCAATTCAGCCATGTCAGTTGTAATAGATTCCCCTTCCTTTCGATTCAGCTTATGGAAACCTAAACCATTTTTCAATGAACAATGGTTTTGGTTCTAAATGCTCCTGTGTTACATTCATGATGTCAGCAAAACTCATTTTGGCTGGCTTGGTTGGAGCAGTCAAACTTCGAACCAAATTGTATGCCTTTAAATCCAATACACTCAGCAAAAATTGGCACTCACTTCTCATTGGCTATTCTATTTGCTTTAAAATACTACTCAATTCATTCAGTACACAATATCCTGTTATCTGTTGTGCAATCACACTCATCAATCTTGCCAATGTAGCCAGCCATTTCTGCACTTTTTTAAAAATGATGATTATCACCCAGTACTCACTGTGTATGAACCTGTGCATTTGTCTGTTTTCTACTTTTTTTTAAACTCACCAGTTTCTGTCTGTTCCTGAAGAAGCAGGTACTGGACTGTTCATTTTACTCAACTATTTCCCAGTGCACTTTCTTAAAACTTGAATGTCTCGCTGTGCCTCACTTGAGTTTGCTTTAAAAAATACCTCGTTGCTATTGTTATGTTTTGTAACTCCAAAACATATATGAATTAAAAGCAAAAACATGGACCCAGAATAATGTAACTTAGTTTTGTTTTTACTTTAGGCAAGGTGAACGTGGTAGTGTGACATTTACATACTTTTCCATATAACCAGTAATTAATTATTTAAACAAACAAAAATGCTTAATCAACAATATATCTGTATTATTATTACTCAAATATTATATAGCAACAAAGTTCTTTAATTTATTGAGATTTTTTTGTGTTGCATAGGATCTGGAGTTCTCTTTTACATTTGTTTAATGAAAATGAATCTTTCACTGGTGAAAGGTCTGTGGAAATCATCTACCCTTTCTCATATAGGACAGAGGAACAGTAGCAGCCTCATTGGGGTGTGAGGTGTGACCCAATGCAAACCAGTGGGACACTAAGAGACATAATTCAGATTAACAGACAGGAAGTGCTGGTGGAAATCTGCAGGTCTGGTAGCAGGTGAGGCTGCATCTATGGAAATGAATAAACAGTCAACATTTCAGGCTGAGACTCTTCATTAGAACTGGAATGGAAGGGAGAAGATGCCAGAGTAAAAAGGTGGGTGGAGGACAAGCTAGAATATGATTGGAGAAACTAGGTGGATGGGGAAGAGGGAGTGAAGTAATGAGCTGGAGGTGATAGTTGGAAAAGGCAATTGGCTGGAAAAGAAGGAGTCTGATAGCAGAGGAAAATGGACCATGGGAGAACGGGAAGGAGGAGAGGCACCAGGATGAGAATATAGGCAGGCGAGGCGGAGAAGTGAGAGGCCAGAGTGAGGAATAGAAGAAGAGGGAAAGGGGAGGGAAAAACACTGGAAGGAGAAATTGATAGCTACCTGGATGGAATATGTGGTGTTGCTCCTCCACCTTGTGAGTGGCCTCATCACGGCAGAAGATATGGACTGACATGTTGAAGAGGGAACGGGGGTCCAAGTTAAAATGGTTGGCTTTTGGCGGATGAAGCAGAAACGATCAAAAAAAGCAGTCACCCAATTTATGCTGCATGTCGCCAATGCAGAGGTGGCTGCACCGGGAGCACTGGAGACAGTAAAGAAACCAACAGATTCACAGTGAAGTGTTGACTCACCCAGAATGACTGCTTGGGGCCCTGATTGGAGGTGATGGAGGCGTAAATGTGCAGGTGTAGCATTTGTGCCATTTGGTGGGAGATTACTGGGGAGGGACAAATGAACAAGAGAATCACAGAGGGAGCCATCCCTGTGGAAAACAGAGAGTGTAGGGGAGGTAATGATGTGCTTGGTGGTAGAATCCTAATGAAGATGGTGGAAGTTGCAGAGGATGATGTGTTAGATTGAAGCCTCATAAAGTGATACTCAGTTCACTGCTATCTAAGGCAAGGTGTCCTCACCTCACATTACTGAGCAACACATTGACCATGACATATATGTTGAACCTAATTGCACATCGACCACAACTCAGTGCTTTCTCCTTCATCAGTGAAGAACTTGAACTGCTTTATGTTCAACCAAGTTCCATTCACCCAATTCTTCAGTGTTCATTGGCGCATATTGGCTACCTAGTCAAGACTCATCCTAATTTTATCATCCATCTTTACAAATCCATCAGTATTCTCTTCCCACCCAAATTCTGCACCACTGCTCACCCTACCTTCCTGAGAGAGCCTTGCATTTTTCAAACTTTAGTCACTTCCCCAGTGTAAGCTGTTCAAACATAGGCAGCTCTACTTTCAACTACTGAAGTTCTATGCTCAGGAAATCCACGCCCCCCCCCCCCCCAAAATCTCTTTGTATCTCTGCCTCTCTTTTTAATTCATACCTCAAGACCTTTTAAGCACAGATTTGACACAGGTTCAAACTTTTTTGCTTGGAGAGTGGAAGGCTATTCTATAATTCTATAGAATTCTATTCTAAATTCTATAATATGAATTTATAGAGCTATATATAGATAGGAAGTATAAATATGGTGAATGAACTCAGTCCCAAGGAAAGGGAATTGATTTTCCTAAAGTGACTTGGTAAAACTGCATTTCGACTTTAGCATATAAAGGACTTGTGTACGGGTGCTCACAGAGTCTTCAAGGTCTCAGTTACAATCAAGAGCCTTTACGAGGGTATAAAATGAGCTGGCCCATGTTATGTAATTAAATGTTGTCAAACATTACAAGATGGGAATCCTATTGTGGAGTTACTTACTTTTAATTACAATGGTCTATCAACTGAATAGTCCCATCACTCCTCTTGTCCTTGTCTCTGTAGCCTTTAATGTCACCACCTTTAAATGAGGGGCAAATTGCAGATGTGGGACAAAAACTTGAATATTCAGTCAATTACAGGGTAAGTATAACAACTCAATAGAAACAGAAAAGAAGGTCAGGATTGAATTTGGGTAACTGGAGTTTTGAGCTCCATGGCTGCTGCACTAAGAGCAACACCATCTCAGTATATTGTTAATTGCTGACCAATGGTCTTTGATTTGATGGTTAACCTACTAAGGGTGATGGGAATTCTATGCACACTTTATTAATTAATCATGTGGTTGTTGTATGTAGAATATGCTTTCCTAGGGAGACAACTGGGGATCAAGAGTGATTCCAATCATTTGGAATGGTGACACTGCTAATGTGATACCATATTGTGTGCACTTGCACAAGGAATTAATGTGATTCAAGAGTAGCAAAAGGTTTTCTCTGGAGTGAACCATTAAGGAGGCTCACATTCCTTTGATGTCACTGGTGAGTTTTTTTCTGAGAGAGCAACAATCACATTGATGCCTTGATACACTCTCACCCTTGTAGTGTAACATTTCATTGGCTGTCAGTGTCTTCTCCCATCTCCTGTCCTCATGACAATAATGCCCTCCATTTGGTCCCACAACTAGAAGCAGCTAGAAGCTCCCACTCTTCTGGTCTTCTCTCCTTCCCTAGTTCAAGCCAGTTATTCTACCCCAGTATAAACTAAGTAGTTAGAAGAGTGATCCAGTTGCGAGCCTTTTCCCTGAGATGTTGGTGGTAGGGGAATGGACAATACTAATGTCAAGGATAAATGCTTAGACTCTCCCTTCTTGGAGATGGTCATTGCAGGCACTTTTGTAACATGGACATCCAGTATCATTTAACAGCACGTTACTTAACATGGTCCAGGACTTGTTGCATGCACACATAGAACTCTTCATTTGTTGAAGAATTGTGAATGGAATAGAACACTATGCAATCATCAGCAAATATCTGATGGAAATTGATGAAGCAGCTAAAGAGAATTGGATCTGTGACACAGCCCTCCAGAACATAGTGATGTTTGGTGTATGGGGAAGGTTGATCTCCAGCAATAACAATCACCGGGGTAACACATATAAAATGCTGTAGAAACTCTGCAGGTCGAGCAGCATCTACGAAGAGAAACATCATGGGCAGAATCATCTATTATTTTTATCTCTGAGTTCTTCCATTTTCTGTGCGTTACTCTGGATTTTCAGCATCTGCAGAATCTCTTGTGTTAATGACAGCTACCTTACATTTTTCCCTTTTGATGTCTATTTACTTCAATTTCCCAGGAATCTTTGAAGCCACACTCAGTCTGAATGCCAAGAACAGAGACATTTTCACCGGACCACTGGAATTCAGCTCTTTGGGTCAGGTTTAGACCAAGGAGGTGGTGGGTAAGGTAATTCAGTTATTGGTGAGTAAGTGCGGTCTGAATGCACTGACTATTCCTTGACAGCTTCAGCTTCCCTTTTTATATTTTTATGCCTTGTCTCAGAGCTTTTCTTGGTTATTCAAAGATTCTGCTAGCAAGGCTGTGAGTTATTTTAATTTGCTGAACTTTCAAGCTGACTCTCCCACAGCCATTGCCACAGGCACAGTGGCCGCTCATCCAGCTCAATGCGGTTTGTGGGAATGTTGAAAAAATATCTGTCACATGTGTGTGTGTGTTAACCACCACTATATTCCTCAGGCTCCCAGTTCCTCATTCTGGATAAATCATTTCTGTTCACTTCTAAAAACTTCACACTCCAGAGTCTAAGTCAGTGCTCACCCTTTATTTAAAAATACAATACAATGTTCTACCACAGAATACAGCATGAGACTGAGGTCTCAGGGATTATTTTCTTAGGAGACACCTTACAGTTGGGCTGAATGCTTTTACACATCATACCTACTCAGCATTTGCACAAACACACGAGCACATGCACACAAAATAGACACACATGAACAGACAAAGACATACATACATACATAAAATCATGAAAACACAAACATGAGCAAACAGACACACATACAAAGGACCAGGCTGGCATGAACTAGAGAAGCCAAAGGGCCTGTTTCTCTACTGTAGTGCTCAACAGGCCAATGAACTGGATGATGGAATTGATGGCTTTGTGGCCAAGTTTGCAGACTCCAAACAGATAATCCGGGGGCACGATTGTACCCAGGTTTCTGGAGCTGTGAGAACACTTACTAGCAGTACTATTGTGTACCTCCACCACATGTTCTTGTGTCTTATTACTTAGGCAAGTCATATTTATATGTTTTGTTTAATAATCCACACATTTTATTCCAGAGAGACAAGTTAAAAATAGTTAGACTGAACTGACCAAATCACAGTCATGATAAGAGTGGCATGTTCTAACTATACACTAGGTGACCACATTATTAAGGATAGGAGTGGAACTCAGTGTGACCCTCTGCTGCTGCAGAACATCCACTTCAAAGTTCAACATGTTATGTTGTCAGAGATACACTTCTGCACACCAAAGTTCAAAGTTCAAAAGTTCAAAGTAAAGTTTAATGTCAGAGCATGTCACCCATACATCCCTGAACTTCATTTTTCTGCAGGCATACTCAACAAATCTATAGAATAGAAACTACAACAGGATCAACAAAAGCTCTACCCGAAGACAACAAACTGTGCAAATGCAAATATAAATAAATAGTAATAAATAATGAGAACATGATATAACAAAGGTCCTAAAGTGAGATCACTGGTTGTGGGAACATCATGGGCAAGTTCAGTGTCATTTTTTTGTTCAAAAGCCTGATGGTTGAAGGTAGTAACTGTTCATGAACTTACTGGTGCAAGTCCTGAGGCACTTGTTATCTTCTACCTGATGCCAGGAATGAGAAAAGAGCATGGACTGGGTGGTGAGGATCTCTGATAATGGATGCTGCTTTCCTATGATAGCATTTCATGTAGATGCGCTCAGTGGTTGGGAGTACCTGTTATGTACTGGGCCAAGCCCACTAGTTTTTGTAGGATTTTCTTTTCAAAGGCATTGGTGTTTCCATGCCAGGCCATGATGCAGCCAATTGTAATGCATCACAGTTGTAATATGCGTTTGATTTACTATCGCCTTCCTGTCAGCTTGAACCAGTCTGGCCATTCTCCTCTGACCTCTCTCATTAACAAGGTATTTTCCCACACAGAACTGCCACTCACTGGATTTTTTTTCGTGTTTGTTTGTACCATTCTCTTTAAACCCTAGAGATCGTTGTGTGTGAAAATCCAGGAGATCAGCAGTTTCTGAGATACACAATCCACTCTATCTGGTACCAACAGTCAATTAGATTACATCTCTTCCCCATTCTGATGTTTGGTCCAAACAAATGAACCTGTTGCCCATGTCTGCATGCTTTTCAGCACTGAGTTGCTGCCACATGATTGGCTGATTAGATATTTGGATAATGTGGTTAGTGAGTGGAGTTTAGCCTTTGGAACATTATTGATCATTTATTCATTAGTTGTGAAATGTTTTGCAACATTTGGATCAAACAGGTAATCCTTCCTCAATTTTATTCCTCCTTTCTTTTCAGGAAGTTTTCCAATGAAAAAGCTGAAATAGCATTCCATTAATTTGTGATCTGTTGTCATTGTCACCATTTTCATTTTTTAAAGCCCAAGCCTTTATTGAGCCAGGATGGTATCTACAACTACTGGCTGGCTCCCCTTCCATCCTCCAGACTGGAATAATACTGTATTAAGGCTATCTGGAGAGAATAAGAACATAAGAATATAAGAAATAGGAGCAGGAGTTCGCCATCTGGCCCATCAAGCCTACTCTGGTATTCAATAAGATCAAGGCTGATTTGGCCATGGACAAATCTCCACCTACCTGCCTTTGTCCCACAATACTTAATTCCCCTACCATGCAAAAATCTATCCAAATTTGTCTTAAATATATTTACTGAGGTAGCCCCCATTGCTTCATAGGGCAGAGAATTCCACAGATTCACCACCTTCTGGGAAAAGCAGTTTATCCTCATCTCTGTCTTAAATTTACTGCCCAAATCTTGAGGCTATGTCCACTAGTTCTAGTCTCACCTACCAGTGGAAACAACTTTCCTGCCTCTATCTTATCTATCCCTTTCACAATTTTATATGTTTCTATAAGATCTCCTCTCATTCTTCTGAATTCCAGTGAGTACAGTCCCAGGCGACTCAATCTTTCCTCATAGTCTAACTGCCTCATATTTGGAATCAATCTGGTGAACCTCCACTGCACTGCCTCCAAAGCCAGTATATCCTTCCTCAAGTAAGGAGACCAGAACTGCACACGGTACTCCAGGTGCAGCCTCACCAGTACTCTATACAGCTGCAGCATGACCTCCCTGCTCTGAAATTCAATCCCTCTAGCAATGAAGGCCAACATTGCCTTCTTGATAGCCTGCTGCACTGGCAAGCCAATCTTTTGTGATTCATGCACAAGCACTCCCAAGTCCTTCTGCACAGCAGCATGCTGCAATTTTTACCATTTAAATCAGGTGAGAAGCATGCTTCCTTCTGCCAAATGGTTCTAACTGAGGCATTGGGTAGGAATCAGCATCTTGAGTTAATTATCCCATATGTCAGCAGTATGCAGGAACCACATTAGCCCGCTGTTTTCTCATAACAAACTAGATTCTTGATGTTAGTGCTGTGTGTCGCACTTATGAGCAGTGAAATGATTTTTACACTGGTGAAAATATGCCCAGCCAGAATTTATCTGTTCTTGAGGGAGTAGAAACAAATAACCCACTATTCCCTGAGACTTTTCTCGAAGTGCATTAAAAAGCAATCCAACATTTCTGTATCTGGCATATCATGAGAAACCTGGACTGAAGAAGTCATGTTATTTTTTGGGATCAGCCACGAATTATTGCCATTGACCACAGTAATACAGTGTTAGCTAGTACGATTCCCATACTCTAATCATGCAGTGACGTAATTCCTGTGAATAAGGCTATGGTGTTCAATGGGGTAGAATACAGAATCTGCCATTTTGAATGGTCTTAATTGGATTTCTGTAGCCCATGTCCCAACCAAGATATCGCTGTCCCACTTTACATACCTTCAGGCAGAGAGTCAGGGTTTGCCTGAGCTATGATGATATCATAACTTTCTCCTTTATTGATCACAATGCTGGAGGTTGTATTCAAATAATTGGCAATTGATTGTGATGGCTAATCCATAATTAAAATGGCAGAAGAAGACCAAACAAAAAAGAAGTGTGAACAGTGTAGTGTGTAGTATCTGAAATATGGATTTATACCAGAACCAAGCAATCAACAGCAGCCAGTGTGTGCATTCTGTGTGAAAAAGTTTTTCAATCGAGGCAATGAAATCATGAACACTCCTTGAACATTTGAAGAAAATGCGCTCTGATAAAACACCAAGAACTTGGCTTTGTGAAAACTTTCTGAAATGGAAAATCTACAAAACATGCTTGCCAGCATTTCACAACAAAACAATGATGCATTGTGTGTTTTATACAACGTTTCATTGCTCAGTGCCAAATCTGGAAAGGTTCATACAATTGAAGAAGAACTGATTCTGCCAGTAGTCAGGGAGGTTCTGAGTACAGTTTTTCATAAGTCACCAGACCAAATAATTAAAGAGATTCTGCTCAACAACAACCTCCTTCAAAGAGCAATAGATGAAATGTCTGAGAATGTGATATTCTAATATCTTAGAACAACCCTAGGTAATTTTTAAGGTAAAGACATGTTCGGCACAGCTTTGTGGGCCGAAGGACCTGTATTGTGTTGTAGGTTTTCTACATTTCTATGTGAAAGACACATTGTGCAATATACTTAGGAGACCAGAATTTGCTCTGCAACTAGGTGACTCAGCTTTGCCGGGCAATGAATCTTTGCTTCTTGGTTAAGTTTGCTTTTTACAAGATGAAAGCACGGATCAAGAGTTGTTATTTAGAAGGGGACTGGAAACTAGATATGAAGGGGGGAGTCAATATATTGGGCTGTTGAGCAATTTTTCAAAGAGGAGGTCATTCTGCTCACCAACAATCTTGCCTGAGCAACAGTCAGGGCACCATCAATGACAGGATGCCACCATAGGGTTATTAATTTCTTTTTAAAAAGCCATATTTAACGTATTTACCATTCAAAATGTAATTCACGGGCATTTTGTCACAAAAAACCTAAGTGATCGGTTGCACAAATCATCAAATATTGTTATCACAGCAGTAAAGAAAATCAAGTCCCATGCTTTCAATTCCTGACTATTCTGAGTGCTTTATATTGAGAGTGATGAACAGTTTGAAGACTTGCTGTTATGCATAGAGGTCGAATGGCTCTTAAAAGGAAACTTCATGAGATGCTTTTAAGCACTCTGAAACTGTGTAAAAATTCTTTGAAGACTTGAAAGCTTCATTCAGTAATCGACTCAAGAATATTAGCATGATATTGCTTATTTTTCAGAATTATTCACAAAGCTTAATGAAATCAAACTTTTCCACGGATGTTGCCTGGCCTGCCAAGTTCCTCCAGCATTTTGTGTATGTTCCTTCATGAAATCAATCTTCAGTTGCAAGGAAATGGTGTGAATTGTATCAAAGTCGAATCAGTTGTCTCCACATTTCTGTTCACGTTAACCCTATTTAAGCGCAACATTGCCGTCATGAACTTTCCCAATTTCCAAGCCTCTCTGAGTTCAAAGTTCAAAGTAAGCTTATTATCAAAGCACACATATGACACCATATACAACATTGAGATTCATTTTCTTGCAGGCATACTCAATAAATCCATAATAGAATAATAACTATAATAGAATCAATGAAAGACCTCACCAGATTTAATGTTCAACCAGTGAGCAAGACAATAAAATGTGCAAATCCAAAAAGAAAGAAATAATAATAAATAAATAATAAATATTGAGAACATGAGGGACGATGGTGCCAAATGATGACTCCTTTGCTTGCATCTTTGGAAACAGCTCTATTTCTACCTTTAATATCTTTATTTTTCCCTTTCAGGGTTCTTTTGAAGACCC
Organism: Hemitrygon akajei; assembly: GCF_048418815.1. Classification (NCBI taxonomy): domain Eukaryota; kingdom Metazoa; phylum Chordata; class Chondrichthyes; order Myliobatiformes; family Dasyatidae; genus Hemitrygon; species Hemitrygon akajei. The sequence goes on from NC_133144.1 coordinate 34,386,642, forward strand.
TGACCTGGAGTTACATGCAGGCTTTGGCTCTTTGCGGGAATGGAACCCGTTCTCGGGGTTCCACGACTGGCCATTATTTGACATGCCAGGAGTTTGGCCTGAGAATCTCGATTGTGTTTGGAAGCCTAAGATCTCGGGGCTCTGGAGACGGGTGGATCGAGGGTCAGTGTCACAGCAGGAGACTCGTGTGTCGTTGGGGAGGCTGGAAAGTCTTTTGATGTGGGCTCGAAGACCTGAGGTCTTTGCAATATTCAGACACAGAGCACGAAAAAAGCAACAAAACAGACTTTCAACATCGTAAACCAGCAAGTTGTTGTTATGTCCCCCGCTCGCTGTGAAAATGGGGGACACCTCCCTCTCCCTTGCCAGGGAGAGAGAGAACCTGTGGTTTGTCGAATGTTGGATGAAATACGAAGCTTTTGGGCTAACTTTGGTCTCTGTCTTTGCTATTGCTTAGCACACGCTTGGGTTCACTGATGGTACCGATGAGCGTTTTTTTTGCTGATGGGGGAAAAGTTACCATTGCTTGCTGCCGCTTACACACAGGAGGGGGGAGCTGGAGGGTTCTTACGTTTAACTGTCGTTCATCCTTTGGGGCACTTCTCTGTTTTCGTGGATGCTTGTGAAGAAAGAGCATTTCCGGATGTATATTGTATACATTTCTCTGACATTAAATTTGACATTTGAACCTTTGAATAGGTCAATAGTCTTTTAAAAGGAGTCCATAGGTTGTGGGATCATTTCAGAAATGGGGCAAGTGAAACTGAGTGAAGTTTTCCCCTTTTGTTCAACAGCCTGATGGTTGAGGGGTAATAACAGTTCCAGAACCTGGTGGTGTCAGACCTGTACCTTCTTCCTGTGAGAACAGAATGACCTGGTGGTGGGGTTCCTGATGATGAATGCTGTGTTCCTGTGACAGGGCTCTGTGTAGAGGTGTTCAATGGTGCGGAGGGCTTTACCCATGATGAAATCCTCTACTTCTTGTAGAATTTTACTTTCAAGGACATTTGTTTCCATACCAGGCTGTGATGCAGCCAGTCAATATACTCCCAATACTCATCTACAGAGAAGTTTGTCAGAGTTTTAGATGTCATGCTGAAACTTTGCAAACTCCTAAGGAAGTCGAGGTAATGCCATGTGTGGTGATAACACATGCAATGATGTGCCAGTACATGATTGGACAGAGCACTGAGCATGTGCGGGATTCCCAGAATGTTCCAGCACGTGGCTGGGTTAAGACGTGTTTGTTTATTACTGTAAATAAAAGTTTTCTAATTCTTCCAGAATATGGTTCTTCATTGTTAACCCATGGTACATTTAAACAGGAGTAACATAACATCGTGCTTGCTTTCTTTGTAATTGTACTGATGTGCTGGGGCCAGAACAGGTCCTCTGAAATGATAACAGTGAGTAATTTAAAGTTACTGAATCTCTCCAACTCTGATCTTCTCATGAAGACTAGCTCATGGATCTCTGTTTTCCTCCTCCTGAAGAGAATAGAAAGAAAGAATACCAGATGATGATCTTCAAGTATAGTGTGCCCTGGGTGAGCTGCATAAAGACATGTCAGAGAGATTTCAAGATCTTCTCTCAATCTGAATTCCAGATTAGGTAATAAACACATTCTTAAACACTTATAATGAAGAATTGACAGGAAGGATGGAGGAAGTACTGATCTTGCTACCAAATGTTTAAGCTGAAGCCAAGGTTCAAAAAATCATATGAAGTTTTTCAGTTGCAAAAATAAATCCCTGAAGGTTATCCTACACCTTGGAAAAGGTCAAGGTGATTTTATTGCCTTTTCAACATCATTTTGGATGTTTCCATCATTTGTGGAGCGTGGTTTCGGTGCAGTCACCCAACTTTTTTCAATGCAATGAAACAGACTGTAAATTACTGAACCTGGGAATCTGAGTCTCTTTCTGAGTGACTTTCAGCCTGATGTTAAGAAGCTGACATCACTGCACCAAGCCCATCCGTCTCACTGAAATGTGAAAATCAATGAAGTAGTGAATAGTTGCACTGCTAATGTACGCTCTAAAATTGTTGATGAATTTTTTAAATGTAATTAAATAAATAAAATATTTTATTTATAGCTTTAAATAGATTTGAATACTTCTGCAATTATTTGTATACTGCTTTGAATTTGCAGTTCCTGTTTTCTTTCACTGTGCATTGTAAATCAAAATTGTTTATGTAATGACCAGAATGGGAGGGGGGGGTGCTGGGAATGTGGTCTGGGAACCAAGTAGGTAGTAACCCAAAAAATGTTTGGGAACCACTGCTCTAGAGTATACAGACTATAAATATTTGGGTGGTATGGTACTGTAATGGTTAGCATAATGCTTTGCAGTACCAGTGACCTGGGTTCAATTCCTGCCCTCTACTTGTAAGGAGTTTGTACATTCTCTCTGTGACTGCTTGGGTTTCCACCGGATGCTCCAGTTCCTTCCACAGTCCAAAGCCATATGGGTTGGTAGGTTAATTAGTGATTATAAATTGTCCTGTGATGAGACAGGGTTAAAATTGGGGGAATTGCTAGGTGCCATGGCTCAAGGGGCCAGAAGTGTCTATTCCGCATTATATTTCAATAAATAAATAAATTAAAATTAGTTTTGCTCTCCACTTGAGACTATATAACCATAAGATATTGGAGCAGAACGAAGCCATTCAGTCCATTGAGTTTGTTCCACCATTCAGTCAATGCTGATTTATTTTCTCTCTTAAACCCAGTCTCCTATGTTATCCTTGTAACCTTTGATGCCAACACTAACTAAGAACCTAACAACCATAGCTTTAAATATACCCAGAGATTTAGCCTCCACTGCCATCTGCAGCAATGAATACCACAGATGCACCACTATTTAGCTGAAGAAGTTCCTCCTCATCTCTGTTCCAAGGAGATAGCCTTGTAATCTGAGGCGATGCCCTCTTGTTCTAGACTTCCCACCTATAGGAAACTTCCTCTCCACATCCACTCAATTTAGTCATTTAAATATTCAATAAGTTTCATTAAGATCCCTCTCATTCTTCTAAACTCCATTAAATACAGGCCCAGAGCCATCAAATGCTCCTCATATGTTAACTCTTTCATTCCCAGGATCATTCTCGTAAACCTCCTCTGGATCCTCTCCATTGCCAGCATATCTTTTCTTAGATAAGAGCTCCAAAAATGCTCACAATACTCCAAGTGTTTGACCAATGCCTTGTAAAATATCAGCATTATAGAAACATAGAAACATGGAAAACATACAGCACAATACAGGCCCTTTCGCACACAATGGTGTGCCAAAAAATGTCCCTACCATAGAACTACCTAGGCTTTACTCATGGCCCTCTACTTTTCTAAGCTCCATGTACCCATCCAGGAGTCTCTTAAAAGACCCTATCATTTCCACCTCCATCACCGCCGCCGGCAGCCCATTCCACACTCTCACTACTCTCTGCATAAAAAGCTTACCCCTGACATCTCCTCTGTACCTCCTTCCAAGCACCTTAAAACTATGTCCTCTTGTGCTAGCCACCTCAGCCCTGGGGAAAAGCCTCTTACTATCCACACAATCAATGCTTCTCATATCTTGTACAACTGTATCAAGTCAGCTCTCATCCTCCGTCGCTCCAAGGAGAAAAGGCCGAGTTCACTCAACCTATTCTCATAAGGCATGCTCCCCAATCCAGGCAACATCCTTGCAAATCTCCTCTTGACCCTTTCTATGGTTTCCACGTCCTTCCTATAGTGAGGCGACCAGAATTGAACACTGTACTCCAAGTGCGGTCTGACCAGGGTCCTATATAGCTGAAACATTACCTCTTGGCTCTTAAAAGAGTTTACCATTAATGCTATATTCTGCCATCATATTTGACCTACCAGAATGAGCCACCTCACACTTATCTGGGTTGAACTCCATCTACCACTTCTCAGCCCAGTTTTGCTTGTTTATATACTTGTTTTTATATTCTAACATTGCATTTGCTTTTCTTACTGTTGACTCAGCCTGCAAGTTAACCTTTATGGAATCCTGCACGAGGACTCCAAAGTCCCTTTTTACCTCTGATTTCTAAATTTGCTCCTTGTTTAGAAAATAGTCTACAGCTTATTCCTTCTACCAAATTGCATGGCCATAACCTGTCTAAGTTCTTTTGAGACTCCCTGATCCCACAACAACTCCTGCCCCTGCACCCATAAACTTGGCCATAAGACCTTCAGTGCCACCATTCAAGTCATTGACGTACCGTATAATGTGAAAAGATAACCCTGCAGAACCGTGACAGTCACATGACTCTGCTAAATTAATTCCAGTCCCTCACTCACTCTTCAGTTCTTTTGATCCTGCCTAATTCATATATTTTTAATCCACACTCATGCCATCTAACTCATTGTTTCTTGGGAACATTTATAGATGGTATTTTGGTGAAGATAATCTTTCATGGGTTTACCGATGATGGCCAGAAATTAATTTTTCTGAATTAATGATGAGAAACAGCTCCAACATGGATCTTGGAGGAGCGATGCTCACCATATCCCCATGGTGCAATGATCTTTCTTTAACCCTATCACCTGCTTTCGCCCCCCTGTTCTGCTCTTTCCCTGTGGCTACATCTCCTTCTAATTCTAATGTATTTAATAAGGAGTCACAGACTCAAAGATGTATTGCACTGCCTTCGAGTCTGTGACTTCTTATTAAGTATTTTTTGAAATCCATTGAAACTGTATCCAGAGCATCTCCTCTATCTTCTTTCCTGCTTTTTCTTTAAATATTTCTATGAGGTTGGTCAACCACAGTCTGCCCCTTAGAAATTTGAGTTAACTATGCTGATTAGCTCTGGTCTCTGCATGGGTTTTAATTTCATCCCATATTGCACACTCCAGTGACCTATGAACAATTGAGCTGACTGACTGATTTATAATTCCTCGTGTTATCACTGACTCCCAGCTCCTTTGGCATGATTTCTTTTCAGAGAATTTTTCAGAATGATGTGCCGATGGGAATCATTGCTTGGGTTTTGCAAGGCTATCAATGATCTGTTGCCATTGCCTCGTCTAACTAAAACTTGTTTCTTCAGTACATTCTCTTCATCCACAATTATCTCTTCTAACCGTTCTGCACTACCTCAACATATCTCCCATACAAAGGCCTTCAGTCCAAAAGGTATTATAAATGGTTCAATAAAAGGTATAAAAAAGTAATGAAAGATATTAAAAGGTCCAATAGGAATTCCTTATTCATGACTACCTTATATTAATAGGCCACAGTTTTGGTCTTTCCCACCTATGAAAGCGCATTTTCTTGTAATGGATATTCTTTATAATCTTGAAGGACTCCACCAGGCTATCTCCTTTTGAGAGCAAGAGCATATATTGTTTAATCTTTCCTGTTAGCTGTAACCAACCAGTTCCAATAATACTTGACTAAATCGTTCCTGAACATATTTCAAAGCCCATATCGCCTTTGTATAATATTGACTCATTATAACATAATCCACATCCCCATTGTCCACTTTCCCTATAAATGCTGAGGCAAAGCACTGAGTTCAGTTCCCTGGCTAATGCTCATCTCCACTCATCATTTCACTTAGCAGACTCAATGAACCGAAGGGTTTCGGCCCAAAACATCGACTGTACTCTTTTCCTAGATGCTGCCTGGCCTGCTGAGCTGTTCCAGCATTTTGTGTGTTATGCTTAATGGGCCAAATGACTGCTCCTACATCTTCTTGACTTCTGATAGATTCTCCCTAACCCAGCCTTTCCTCACCATGTCTGGAGAACATTTTTTTGTATACTTTTGTGCTTTTGCATTAACCCTGTTCATTTGTGCTCAGTCTTTCCAGCACCCTTGTTTCCAATAGGAACCTCTGTCACTGTTTAAAATCTAACAAGTATTTTATTTATTTTTCAGAGTATTGCAATATGGAAAAGGACCTTCATTATAACTCATTCATGCTGACCATCTATACCAATCCCATTTGCCTGTGTCTAGCCTATATCCATCTCAACCATTCCTATCTGTGTAAGTGCCTCTACCACTTCCTTTGGCAGCTGTTCTATAAACCCAACATCCCTCTGTTTGAAAAGCTTGCCTCTCAGGTCCCATTTAGAGATTTAGCATCTCAGCTTCATCTTTGCCCTTTAGTTTACTTTAACTGTGACCATTCAGCTTATTTATCCCCCTTGTGACTTATGGATCTCCAAAAGATCATTGATTAGACTCCTACGCTCCAGAGAAAACAGTCACAACCTAGCCAACTCTCTTTATAACTCTAGCCCACCAGTCTCACCAATACTCTCATGAAACTTTTCTGCACCCTGTCCAACTTAATGACATCCTTCCTATAGTTAGCCAACCAGAATGTCACACAATACTCCAAATGTCAGTCTCAGGCTCAAAATAGAAGTAAAATGTTAAACACTCAGCAAGTCAGTCAGCATCAGTCGGGAGAGAAACAGATTTAATGCTGCAGGTTAATGAGGACAGAGTAATGTTCCAGAGCTGACCATGGACCATGGCTAATTCACCAACTCTCTCTATGAGTGCTACCTGTCCTTATCAACAATACTTTTGATCTGACTTTTGATGGAAGACAGGTAATGATCAATGGAACTTACTTGGGCTGGTGGTCTGTGACTAGTGGTAAATTGGAGGGATCTGGGTGGGAGATCTGGCATTTGCAACACATATACAGTAAATGACCTGCATAAAAATTTAGATAGGTAGGTTAGAAAGTTTGCAGATGATAACAATATTGGTAGTGTTGTGGATTGTGTAAAAGATTACCTGAAGAAACAGTGGGATATTTACAAACGTTTGTATAAATCATTTGCGGTTATAGACAGAGAATATGTAAATGGAATTTAATCTTGCCAAATATGTGTTACGCTTCGGGAGATCAGATGTAAAATGGCAGTACATTGTTAATGGTAAAACCCTAAACAATGCCGAAGAGTGTGATGCATACGAGTACAAGAAACTGCAGAGATTTGTGGACACAGCTCAACACATCACAATAAGACTCTTGAATGGGCCTCTTGTATGATAAGATAGACTCTTGACTTCACGATCTAACTGATTATGATTTTGCTCTTTATTGTTTATCTGCACTGTACTTATTTTGGCAGCATTTACACTTTATTTCTGCATTTTATATTTACCTTATTCTACCTTAATGCAATGTGTAATGATTTGATCTGTATAGACAACATGCAAGGCAAACATTTCACTGTATATTGTTATATGTGACAATAATAAACTAATCCCAATATCAATACAGAGGGACCCTGGGTTGAAGTCTAAAGCTCCCTGAAAGTGACAGCACACCTAATAGGATGGCAAAGAAGGCATCTGCCATGCTCACCTTTATTATTCAAGGCACTGAGTTCAAGAGCTGTGAATTAATTTTGCAGCTTTACCAAACTCTGGTTAAGCTACATTTGGAGTGCTGCTTCAATTCTGGTTGCCCCAGTATAGGAAAGATGTGAAGGCTTTAGAAAGGGTATTGAAGAGTTTTATCAGTATGTTGTCTGGATTAGAGGGCATATGTTCTAAGGACAAGCTTTGGCTCTCGCCTCTGGATTAGCAGAGCTTGAGGGGAAACCTGACAGAAGTTGGCAAGATAATGACTGGCATTGATAAAGTAGACTGCTGTTATCATTTTTCCCAGGTCAAAACATCTAATACATTTGATGCATGGTATGGCATGCATTTAAGGTAAGAGTGGATAAGTTCAAAGGAGATAGGTGGGATGTGTATTTTACACAGAGAGTGGTGGGTGCCTGAAATACCCTGCCAGGGGTGGTTGTGGAGCCAATTACTACAGAGGTGTTCAAGAGTCTCTTAGATTGGCTCATGAATGTGCAAAGAATGGAGAGGTATGGCAGAAACATCTCTAGGTCCATTGTGCTGAGCTCCAGTGCTGCCCAGCTCTCCCTGCTCAGCGTGCTGTTGTTCATGCTGCTGACGCATCATTGCACTGCCAGTTCAACCTGAATCTTTCAGTTCTCTGATGACACAACAGTGGTTGGCCTAATCAACAATGATGACGAGATGGCATACAGCAAGGTGGTCGAGCATCCGGTAAAATGGTAAGAGCACAAAATCTTGAATCTTAACAAGAACAAGACCAAAGAGATGATTGTGGACTCCAGGAAAATTCAGGCTGACTACTCCTCACAACATAGACATGGCTCCTGCATGGACAGAGTTAGGAACACCATGTTTTTGGGAGAGCAAATAACAGATGATCTCACCTGATCCTTCAGCACCACCTCTTTGGTCAAGAAGACACTGCAGTGTCTCCATTTCCTGAGGATTTTTAGGTGAGTGAGGCTTCCCCCACCCCTTTTCTAACCAATTTTTACAGGAGTACCATTGATAGAGGCCCGACCAGCTGCATCACTGTCTGGAACAGGAATTGCAAGGCATCCAACTGCAAGTCTCCACAAAGGATTGCAAGGACAGCTGAGAGGATCATTGGAGTCTCTCTTTTCCACCCATCCCAGATATTTATCAGGAGTGCTATGTATGCAGGGCTCTTTGCATTGTCAATGATTCTTCCCATCCTCCACCATCTGACAGGGAATACTGTAGCATTATGACAAGGACTGTTAGGATGGGAAACAGCTCCTTACCCCAGGCTGTAGGACTACTAAACTCCCTGTTACCACCCAGGTCCCATCACAAATGAAGCACTAGTAGTGTTAAACTGTTTACTTTTTAACTTGTGTTGTAAATGCACCTTATTATTTGCTAATTTATTTGTGGTAATATTACTTTATGTGTTATGTGCATGTGTTATATGTACTGTGTTGTGCGCCTTGGTCCGGAGAAACGCTGTTTTGTTTGGCAGCATGTGTATGGTTGAATGTTTATAATCTGAACTTGAACTTGATTGTGTTGGCATAAGGGATTAGTTTGGTTAAGCATTTAATTAATGGTTTAATTTTTCAACACATCTTTGTAGACTCTTGGGCCTCTCCTGTGCTGTACCATTCTATGTTGTATCTTCGCTCCACTAGCCTTGCAGGTTTTCGACAGGCTTTGAGACCACAGGAAACCCAACAGCTGTACACAAATACAGACAGATACAGGGAGGAGAACTTTGCAAAATTTATGAGACAGAAGGAAAAGGAGACATTCATACAAGACCTATGAAGTAGCTCTCCATTGTTTTGTTAGCCCAGTTTAATAGGTGCAGAGCCTTAGCTTGAAACATTGACCAGTCCTGATGCAAGGTCTCAAACAAAGTTATCGATCATCCCTTTGCTACATAGGTGCTTCCTGACTTTTTAAGTTCTTCCAGCAGTTTGCTACTTTTTTCTTCATATTCCAGCATCTGCAGTCTCAAATATCTCCAAGACTTCTGATTATTCCGTCTGCAACTCTTTCCGGCCTGCGTGAACCTAGCTTTTTGCTCTACTTGTAATAGAATTCACTGTATAGAAAAAGATCAGTAGTTTCACGCTTATGCTTCATGAACATCCCCCCACTTCACTTCTTGCCTCCCTTTTGCATGTACTTTTCTTCCTTCTACCTCATAGCTAAAGGATGTTTTTGAATTTGGATAAGATAGAGAGGTACAGGAAAGAAAGTGATAATAGGAATGAGTCAATCTGCTTATGGGGAGTTCACAGTCATGTTAGAAAATGTTTGAACAAACTCTCTCCAGTAATAAATAATCATTTAGATTCTTAAATGATTTGGGTATGTTTTATGAACTGTGTAGAACTGATATCAGTTTTATTTTATATGATTAGTGCTAGTTCCCCGATCATTTGACAAAGTTGAATCTTACCCAGCGTTACTTGGGCTGTATGGTTTGAACTGATTCCTGAAGTAACAAGACTGACATGTGAACAAATGTGGGGTCAATGAGGCTTATATTCACTAGAGTTTAAAAGAATGAGTAGAAGTTTCATGGAAGTCCATAAAATACTAACAGGACTTGACAGAATAGATGCAGCAAGAATGTCCAGTGATCAATGTATAAGGATAAGGGGTAAGCCATTTAAGGCTGAGATGAAGAGAAATCTATTTTCACAGAGAGTGGTAAACTGATGAACTTCTCTATCACATAAGTACTGGAAGCCAAACCTCTAGACACAATTAAGAGGGGATTAGATATTATTCCTCTGGCTAAAGAGATCAAGGGTTATGAGGAGAAAGCAGAAACTGAATTTGGATGATCAGCCATGATCACATTGAAGGGTGGAACAGGTTTGAAGGGCCAAATGGCCTACTCCTGCTCAAGTAGAGGTCAAATATACAATGGTTCGGGCTTAGTTCTGAGTATCTGTGAGGCAAGTACAACATCAACAGAACAAGATAATTCAACATAACATGCGATAAATCAGAAATCTCGTTGGTTGCACTGTAAACTAATTTCCTGGCTGAATCTGGAAGTGTATGTCACTACAAGAGAAGCAACGTAGGACCCAGTGCTCTTTCTCCCTTCTTCTCAAGGACAACTCGGGATGGTCAATAAATGCCAGTGGCACCAAATCCCATGAATCAATAAATAAAACAAATCATTTTGGGGTTTTTGTTGTTATTTTTCAGTATAAATAACTTTCACACCAGTTCTTTGACAATACTTAGAAGATCGGCCTCTTCAAGAAGCAACAGCTTAAGCATTAATCGGGACCCCAAGCTGCTCTGCATTCAGTTCTATCTCAGATGGAGAGGCCTAAAGCCCGTCAATAATTGGGTTTAAAATAGAGAGCCTGCCACCATATCTGAAGAGATCCAGTTATAGCCATGGCTCCTGCCAGTATCATCTCTCAGGTAAATTTAAGAAGCAGGTGCAGAAAATTGGGGTCAAAGCATTTTCAGTTCTTCAACCTTCATCTAAGTGGAAGGATAAAGCTTTGGTTTAACATCTCAACTGATCATTGATACGTATACACTCAGCAACCCTCCTACTACTCTGACATGTCACCCTGCTCAAATCTGCTCAAATCCACTGCAATATAGCATGAGAACTGGCCTTTTGTCATGTTTACTCACTGTGAGCCTCCTCCTAGCTATGGTCAATATATTATACCTGATTCCTTGAGATATAAGATATCATATTTCTCACTTGAGATATAAATCTCATATAAAATCCATAAAATCTGTAGTAGTTTATGGATGTATGAAAAATTTGTGTAATAGTTGATGAGCCTTTCCTGATGAAGGGTCTTTGAACTGAACCAGTGTCTGGTTTCTCTTTCCACAGATGCTCCCGGTCTGGCTGAGTTCTACCATTACTTCTCTTTTTATTTCATATTCTAGCAACTGCAGTCTTAATTATTTTTCAGTATTATTATCAGCATTTGCAGGTACCATTACTCCTTTTAGAACTTTCACTTCAATGCCTCGCAACGATCGTAGCATTGAGATTTCATTTAGAAAAAAATTAGAAATAAATGTTGTGCTTCTTAACGGAAAGGATAATTAATGTCAATTAGAACTAACTATGAAGTGCAGGAAGGCTGACTGCATACACAAGACACCAGTGAGGACATCTTATTCAGCCTGTTACTCTGAGGACATCTGCTAGGCCTATTGATTTAATACACTTCATCAAAAGATCTGGTTAATTGAATCTGCTTAATATGACTTTTGATATACAAAGAATTTCTAAATGTTGTCCGCCTGATTTCCGAAGTGTAATTTATTAGTCATTAATTGTGAATATATTTAAGGCTTGGATGAAGAGTGCCTCTTCAGGATTAAACATCTCCATGACTAAACTGTGCATTCACACAAAGGCACTGGAATAACAGGAGACAAGACCTCAGAGACCTTTCTGAACCATCTTCAAGCGTGTAATATTGTATCAGTGACAGGGCTGCCAGGTGAAGTCTGCAGTTTAAGATGTGTTAGATCTACTGTAGTAATGTTACATGGCTATTTACTTATAAAACTGGAGTTGGGCATCATCTGTTCTCCATGGAAGCTGCAAATGAATACTTTCCTTGGATTCATTCAATATGAAAGCAGCCACTTTTTATGGCACAGAGCTCAGCCAGCACCCCTGCTTTCTCATGAGGAGGGAACGTGAAAATGTCCTCTCCCTGTAAGCTCTCGTGTGGTAAACAACCCACTTGGATAGGTCGTTGCTGAATGTAGGATGACAGGAGAAAATCTTTAAAAGTTTTGCTTAGAAGCAAAAGGAAAACTGTTGCTCTGCTTTAATATTTCAGTGCTCCCTGCCCAATACGAATGGGAGCAGGTTGGCACATGACTTGGAAATAAGTGTCTCATTAACATGGTGCTTGGCACACATGATCATAAGGACAGGAGTGGTGCTCCTCCCCCTGAATAGTTCAATTTTACACTTGTCATATGCAGACTCAATAAGAATTATGTTTAAAGTTCGAAGTTTGTTTATTATCAAAACACGTATACAGTATGTCATCAAATATTACCCTGAGATTCATTTTCTTTCAGACATTCACAGTAGAACAAAGAGGTACAACAGAATCAATGAAAAACTGCACACAACCAAAGACTGACAAGCAATCAATGTGCAAAAGAAGATAAACACACACAAAAAAAAGAAACAAATAAATGCATGAGTGCATGAGTTGTAGCGTCCTTGAAAGTGAGACTATAGGTTGTGTTCAGTGATCAGTTCGGTGTTCTGGTGAGTGAAGATTTCCATGCTGGTTCAGGGTAATAACTGATCCTAAACCTCGTGGTGTAGGACCTAAGGCCTAATTTTGTACCTAATTCCTGATGGTAGCAGCAGGACTGGTGAGGAACGTTGTTGGCAGGGACACATGATGGAGTTTAATAGGAGGGATCAGAAGGATGTGGATGGGTATATGAGTGACAATTGCAGGAGGCCACAGTCAGGGATGGTGCCTGGTCATGGAGGAAGCTTTTTAACTCCTCCAGTTACACGAGTGATAGTAGCCGCACCACTGTTCCGTCTGCAGTGAGTTTGTGCTATTCTATCAAAGGCACGTGCTTTCAGATGAGGCACTAATTGCCCTTTGAAATGTATAGTATATTAAGGGGTCAGAGATGAAAAGTCCAATTCCATTATTTTTGATTTTTTAGGCTAAAACCCTGAACAGAGGATCACATCACTCCTTTCCTGTTTATCGCAGTTTGCCTTATAAAAATTGACAGCTCTGCTCCCTTGCTATCGTGAATACACAGTAAGGATTCTTCATTGACTGCAAACCTCTGTACTGTCCTGAGACCATGAAGAGCACAGTTTAAGTGTTCCATTATTGTTTTGAGCAGTTTTGACAGTGATACTAAGATACTGAGATATTGTTCTGTGCAGTTGCTAGATTACTTCTTGTGACTATTAACTAAAGTAGAAACTTGCATTTCATTATTTTTGTTAACTTCCCCCCCAGGCATGGAATAATTTAAAAACAAATAAAATTGATCCTATTGAAGTACCTTTTCATAAAATCATTTATTTGGCTAATATGTTCTGTAGAGAAGCATAGAAAGTTAGCATTACAGGGCAGCAAGTAATTAGGAAAGCAAATAGAGTTTTCATTGCAAAAGGGATAAGGTTTAAAAGGGAAGTCTTGCTACATTGATGAGGCCACACCTGGAATACTGCGTACTATTTGATTTCCTTAATTAGAAGAGAATAATATTGTGTTAGAGGTAGTTTACATTAGACTCACTAGAATGAAGAGATTGCATAAGAGGGAAGGTTGCAGTTTTCAGAAGAATGATTTTTCTTAAATCTATATACTGCTTGACATTGAGTAAACAACCAGTTGATGTTTCACCTTGAAGGGAAATCTGGAACATGGGGGCATAGCCTCAGAATAAGGGTTACATATGTGAGTTGGAGATGAGGAGGTTTTATTTTACTCTCAGAAGGAAATAGAACATACCATAGAAAACAGAGCAGTACCGTGCAGGAACAGGCCCTTCAGCCCACAATGTCTGTGCTGGACCACGATGCCAAATGAAATTAATCCGATCTGCCCACACATGATCAAAATCCCACCATTTTCTTCTTCATCTTCACGCACTTGACTAAACGCTCCCCAAATGTGGCTGTAATGGGGTGAACAGAACTATAGACAAACTCCAACTGTAGCCTAAGCAAATTTTTATACAGCTGTAACATAATTGCCTGGCCTTTATAGTCAGTAGGCTGAACCATGAAAGTAAGCATGCCACCCATAAACATGAGAAAGTCTGTAAATCCAAAGCAACACATCCAAAATGCTGAAGGAGCTCAGAAGGTCAAGCAGCATCTATGATAATGTACAATCAGTCAATGTTTCAGGCCGAGACACTTCTCCACCCACCTGCTTTGCCAACCTATCTATTGCATGGCCACTTTTAGACTCTGATCCCAAGATTCCTCTGTACATCGATGCTGCTAAGGGTGCTGATATTTACTACATACATTCCCCTTGCATTTGACCACCCAAAGTGCAACACTTCACACTTGCCCAGATTAAATTCTGGAATATATTATTGGTGTTCTCTACCCCAGATAGCTGTGTAGGATAAATCATTGAATATTGTCCAGATGGAGATGGAGAAACTTTTGATATGTAGTGGAGCCAAGATTAACATGGAAAAAAATAGGATAGTAGACCAAGATCTGGTCAACTTTATAGGATAGTGGAGCAGGAATATGGAGTCAGAGAGAGAGAGATACAGCACAAAATCAGGATGTCTGGCACTGGCCATCAGTCAGCTGTTTGCATTAATCCTACACTAACCCCACATTCTCATTGATTCCTCCTAGGTTCTACCATTCAGCTGCACATGAGAAGCAATTTAAGGTGCCCAATTAAGCTACCAAAGAGCAAGTCATTGGGATATGGCAGGAAATTGAAGCAGCCATATTAATCTTATGAGGTAAAGTTATTGGAAGGTATTTTAAAGGACCAGATATATAAGTGTTTGGATAGACATGGACTGATTAAGGATAGTCTGCATGGCTTTGTGTGTGGTAGGTAACTGATCTTAGAGAGCTTTTTGAGGAAGGTACCAGGAAGGTGAATGAAGGCAAGGCAATGGATGTTCTCTACATGGACTTTAGTAAGGCATTTGACAAGGGCTCGTAAGGGAACCTGGACAAGAAGGTTCAGTCACTCAGCATTCAGGATGAGGTAGCAAATCGTATTAGACCTTGGCTTTGTGGGAGAAGCCGCAGAGTGCTAGTAGAGTGTTGCCTCTCTGACTGGAGGCCTGTGGCTAGTGGTGTGCTGCAAGATAGTTGCTGGGTCCTTTGTCGTTTGTCATCTGTATCAATGATCTGGATGATAATGTGTTTAACTGGATCAGCAAATTTGCAGATGACACCAAGATTGGGGGTGTAGTGGAGAGCAAGGAAGGCAAGGATAGTGGATAGCAAGGGGATCTGCATCAGCTGGAAAAATGGGTTGAAAAATGGCAGATGAAATTTAATGCAAATAGTGTGAGGTTTTGCAATTTGATAGGACTAACCAGGGTAGGTTTTACACAGTGAATGGTAGGGCATTGAGGAGTGTGGTAGAACAAAGTGATCTGGGAATACAGATACATAATTTATTGAAAGTGGTGTCATAGGTAGATAGAGTTGTAAAGAAAGCTCTTGGTATATTGGCCTTCATAAATCAATGTATTGAGAACAGAAGATGGGATGATATGTTGAAGTATTGGAGTATTGTGTGTGGTTTTGGTTGCCTACCTACAGGCTGAAAGAGTGCAGAGAAAATTTTCAAAGATGTTGCCAGATCTGGAGGACTGGAGTTACAAGGAAAGATCAAATAGGTTAGGACTGTATTCTTTAGAACATAGAAAAATAACAGGAGATTTGATACAGATATACAAAATTATGAGGGGTATAGGTAGGGTAATTACAAGCAGGCTTTTTTCACTGAGGTTGGGTGGGACTACAATCAGAGGTCATGGCCTAAGGGTGAAAGGTGAGGAGTTTAAGGGGAAACTTTTTCACTCAGGGAGTTCTGAGAGTGTGGAATGAGCTGCCAGCATAAGTGGTCCATGCGAGCTTGATTTCAACATTTAAGAGAAGTTTGGATAGCTACATGAATAGTAGGGATACGGAGGGCTATGGCCCCAGTGCAGGTCTTTGGGAGTAGGCAGCTTAAATGGTTTCAGCATGGACTAGATGAGCCAAAGGGCTTGCTTCCCAGCAGTAATTATTTCTGATTCTATGAATCTATGTGATCACAAAGAGAATGTACAAACTCCACACCGAATCAGAATCAGGTTTAATATCACCAGTGTATGTTTCAAATTTATTAACTTAGTGACAGCAGTACAATGAAATGCATGATAATATAGACAAAAGTAAGTATATCAATTACAATAAGAATAGATATGCATATTAGCTAGTTAAATTAAAAATAGTGCAAAAACCAAAATATTAGAACAGAAATAATAATAGTGTTCAAGGGTTCAATGTCCATTTAGGAATTGGATGGCAGAGGGGCAGGGACTGTTTCTCAGTTGCTGAGTGTGTGCCTTCAGGGTTTGGTACCTCCTTCCTGACAATAACAATGAGAAGAGGGCATGTTCTGGGCGATGGGAGTCCTTAATAATGGACGTCGCCTTTCTGAGACACCAGTCCTTGAAGACATTTTAGATATTACGGGGGCTAGTACCCAAGATGGAGCTGACTAATTTTACAGTTTTTTGTAGCATCTTTTGATCCTGTGCAGCATCCCCCACCCAGACAGTGATGCTGCCTCTTAGAACGTTGGGACCAGGATAGATCTTCAGAGATTTTGGCACCCAGGAGCTTGAAGTTGCTCACTCTCTCCACTTCTGATCTCTCTATGAGTGTTGGTTAGTGTTCCCTTATCTCATCCTTTCTGACGTCCACAATCAGCTCTTCAGTCTTACTGACATTGAGTGCAAGGTTGTTGCTGCAGCACCACTCAACCAGCTGGAATATCTCACTCCTGTATGCCCTCCCCATATCTATCTAAGATTCTGCTAACAATGGGAAGCAGCAAATTAATAGATGACATTTGAGCTATGCTTAGCCACGCAGTCATGGGCATAGAGAGAGTAGAACAATGGGCTAGGCACACATCCTAAGGTATGCCAGTGTTGATTATCAGCAAGGAGGAGATATTAATACCAATCCACACAGATTGTTGTCTTCTGGTTAGGAAGTTAAGGATTCAGTTGCAGAGGGAGGTACAGAGACCCAGGTTCCATAGCTTATTGATCAGGACTGTAGGAATAATGGTGTTAAATGCTGAGATAGTCAACAAACAGCTGTTTGCAATGTCCAGGTGATCTAAGGCTGTGTGAAGAGTCATTAAGATTGTGTCTGCCATAGACCTATTCTGGCAATAGGCAAATTGCAGTGGGTTCAGATCCCTGCTGAGGCAAGAGTAGATTCTGGCCATGACAACCACTCAAAACATTTTACCACCATCGATGTGAGTGCTACTGGATGACAATCATTAAGGCAGCTCACACTTCTCTTCTTGGGCACTGATATAATTGTTGCCCTTTTGAAGCAGGTGGGAACTTCCAGCCATAGAAAAGAGACATTGATAATGTCCTTAGATACACCTGCCAATTGGTTGGTACCAGTTTTCAGAGCCTTACCAGGTAATCCATTGGTGCCTGCTGCTTTGAGAGGGTTCACCCTTCTGAAAGGCAGCCTGACATCAGCCTTCAAGTCAGAGAATACAGGGTCACTGGGTGCAGCAGGGATCTTTACAGCTGTAGTTATATTCTCCCTTTTAAAGTGTGCATAAAAGGCATAACAGACAACACCTGAAGCCAGGATTGGACCCTGGTCTCTGATACTGTGAGGTAATGGCTCTACTAGCTACAGCACTGCACTGTCCTTGAGTGGAAAATAGTTTTTTCTTCTTCCTTTTTTTTGTGTTGCATTCTTATTTCTTAACAAAGAACCAAATATAGTCACAGAAGTTTCTATTCTGCAAGGCACTAAAGCTCACCAAGTTAAAAAGAGGAAATTGCTCTGTGTAACATCTATTCAAGTTGTTTTGAAGGCATAAAGATATATATTTAATTTCTCATCATATCATCAGAACATACCAAAAAGCAATCATGCCCTATAAATTGCTTTTTGTAACATTGTGATAGAGTCAAATATGACAACTTCAGACTCAAGCACAGCAAATGAAGAAAGAAAGACATTTACAATATGTATCTAGGCACTTTGTGACCTCAGATGCCCATAGCTGTTTACAATCAATGGAATTACGCAAGCAAACTGTCGTTCACCTCTCCCACCTCCTCTTCCATTTAATAGTTTGCTGTTGAAGTGTAGGTACTCTTTAAGAAACATGGAAAACAATCTGAGTACAACAGCAAAGTGCTAACAGCCAAACATTGACCTGGATTTAACAATCAATATTGAAGTGAAAGAAGAGAAGGGGAGTGGTGTGACAGGAGCCTGAGGTGATTGTTAGACTAAGAGGGGCAGCTTGTGCCAGGTAGGAGAGAGGAGCTGGTGTAGTGTTGGGCACCAGTAGCAGGTGGATGATAGACGAAGGCAAAAAGAATAATGAGAGACTGATAGGAGTGAGGTAAGAGGAAGTCAAAGTAAAGTCTCTCAACTTCTTCTCTTTTACTGGTCATCTCCTATCTCCACTCTTAATCCTGATGCAGGATTTTAATCTGAAATACTGATGACTCTGTCTGTCTCGCAGATGCTGCTCAACCCATTGAGTTCCTCCAGCTGATTGTGTGTTGCTCCAGATCCCAGCATCTGCTGTCACTGTGCCTACATAAAATGGCAGCATGTTGACCTTCAACAAAATCGACTACAAAAGATCTCGTGATGACTGGCTTCCCCTTGTCAAAGATTTTTTTGTTGTCAACCATCAGTCAAAGGGAATCGCTGATGCTCATCAAAAACAATATCGGGAAGCAGAGAGTCATAGACGGATACAACATGGAAGCAAGTCATTCAGCTCGTCAACTCATGACCACTTATTGACACCAGACCTATATTAGTTCCTCAGAAACAGGAAGAGTAAACAAATCACTTTGAAGGATTTCAATAGATAGGAAGAAAGAGAAATAATACTCAGTTTTCAAAAATAAAATCAAGTTCGTGTTTATTGTCATATGCACAAGTATGTCTATGCAAAGGAGCAATGAAATACGGTGGCACATAGCATCAGTTAAGCATCATCCACAAGATAAACATAAATTAAACATTATTTAAATGCAATTTTTAGAAGAAACAACACAATTGCAACAAAAACCATGGTCTAATTTAGTTTAAAGTTGTCGCAATTTTGCTAAACTGTAATGATTAAGGTTGTGTTGGCTGTTTCACGAACCAAATCGTAGCTGCTCTTGAACCTGGTAGATATATCTCCCTCCTGCTGGTAGCTGTGAGCAGATGGCTTGTGAGGATTGTGGGGATCTTCGTTGATGGATGTTGCTTTCTTGAGACAGTACCTTCAGTAGATAATACTAATGGCAGAGAGGGATGTGCGCGTGATATACTAGGTGGAGTCCAATACTCTCAGCTTCTTACAGTCCTGCACATTTGAAGTATTGAAGCTGACCATGGTGCAACCAGTCAAAATTATTTCAACAGTCCATGCGTCAGTGTGTTCAATGAATAGTTTAAGCAGTTTATATCTTCCAAATTGAAAATCAGAGCTAATACATAAGATTAAAATAAAAATTGAAGTAAGTAAATAAATAACCACTTTAAAAATGAAAGTTACATTTGAAGTCTTTTGTAATATTAATCTGGTTGAATTATTATTATTAACACACCCAACATTATCTCCTTGGAGAATATTTTAAGGTTATTAATATTTATTTACTTGCTTAACCTTATGAAACATTGTGTAATATTTATATGACAATTTGCAGAAGGGAAAAGAATAGAAGAAATAGGAGAAGGTGTTTGCCTTCTGGCTCCACCATTCATCGAGATTATGGCTGATCTTCTGTCTCACCACCTAGTCTACAAATACACAAACTCTTTGGTTACAAAGTAGAACCTGCAGAAATGTATAGACGATAGAGGAGTATGAATGACTGGCAAGAATTACTGTGCATTAAAATATGCATACACCGTAACCCCAAGTCTGCTGTTAGTTTAACTGTTGTAAATATTCAATAGGTCAAGCAGCACTTGCAGAGTGAAAATTAGAGTTAACATTTCAGGATTTTATTTTCATCCAAACTGCTGTTTGGTTTTGATGAAGGGCCACCAACCTGAAAAGTTAACTCTGTTCCTCTCATCACAGATGCTGCCTGATCTGCTGAGTGCTTCCAGCAATTTGTGCTTTTATTTCAGATTTTCTGCATCTGCGGTATTTTATTTTACATTGTTATAATTTGTTGATGCAAAGCTTGCAAGCAAAGACAACTTTTTAATTATTACAACTGTGAAATCTATACAAAACTATTTTATTATGACTGAGTGTAAAATGAACACATATCAGGACTGGACTATCGTCCTCTGTCAAAATTGTGCAATGGATTTTATATGTCCACTTTGGAGGTTCTCAGCTGAAATTTTCTTTATCTTTAGAGCATGCCCAACCGATGCAGAGATCCATAAGTACTACACTTGTGTATCAGCCTAGATCTTTCTGCTCAAGCTTCTGTAGTGGAATTTGAATTCACAACCTTCTGACACAGAGACAAGAACTTCCTTAACTCAGCCAAAGCCAATATTGAATTCATGAGTGAGCAAATTTTCTGACAGTTATTCTTTTGAAGTATGGATGACATGACCTTCATTTGGTGAAATTCATAGTCCTGTTTTTTCCACCTGTGTTGGTAATATGTAACACAGCAATTTATCTTTGACAGAGAGCTGCCTTAGGTCTATCACAGGGATTTTCACAATATCATTCCATTCCATATCACACGAATAGATAAGAGGACAGATAACTAAAAGCAGATCAGTCTTAAAGCAGCAACATTATGGTTGGGACTGCAAAGCTTGGCACACTAGCTCTGTAATCCCTCAGACTGAGACCATTGGTCAAACATGTGGAAATGGCTCTGGATGGCTGTTTCATTCTGTGACATTATAATTCCAGGAAAGGAAGGTGGAAAGCTTTGGGGAAGGAAAGAGTTAAATGTGATAATTCTGAACTTTCTCCACTTCTGTTTATTGTGATTGACAAGCGCTATTATGATTTGCAGAATGTTCTGAGAAGAAATAGAGAAGAACTGCTCCATGCTGTGAAAGGGGGAGTTTATTAATCTATCCTTTAGTTTGTAAGCATGTCATGGGCTCCAAGAATAGTAATGAAGATTAAAAAGAACATCATTCATTAAACAGTATGCAAACAACTGTTGTGATTAAGGAGCCTATATCCATTCCGTTGGCCTATTTGTGCAATTATTTTAACCTGTCAGAATGTAGATGAGTACAAAATAGTCTCATCAGACTGTCTTCAAATACTTGGGTTTTCTCAATGAGAAAGGCTTTTCCTTGCATGTTTTTTTTTCACTTAAATGGTTACAAGGCCTGACAAATTATTGTAGCTAATTGTCTTACCCTGTGTTCATCTATTTATGGGTACATTTACTTCAGATTATGAAGGATACAGTGAGGTGATCCAATTTTCCACAAGCACAGATGTTTGATTCTTTATCGGGGTCAGACAGCTTGGACGATGTTATCCCTGAAAAAGAATGGCTCTCCTTTAATAGATGTGAAAATGTACAAGATTCTTGAATTTTGCTCAGGAATCTTTGGTTTTTGGTAGTAGTCAAGCAAAATATTTTCCCATGTAGTAAAATCTATGTTGTCTTGAATAATAATGTTCACAGGACGGCGCCTTTGAAAGGCTAAATCTTTGCCACAATGTAATCGGTGGCATCTATGATGCGTAAGTAAAATTGAACGAGGCTAAGTATCCTGCATGATGGGGTCTGTGATAGTGTATGTTATCATAGCATAAGGCTTTGTGTGGCTCATTGAATCTATCGTAGGATAGCAGAATTTTAATTTGTATATTGATGAATCTATAATATAGTGGAGTCTGTGGTAAGAAAAGTCTTTGTAAGAAAGAAATATATAACTCCAGGATGTCCTAATGTCTTACAATTAATTGAATATTTCATTTATTAATTATTTCTATAAGATAGGAAATGTAGCCACAGACTTGCCAATGCAAGATTACACAAAAAACATATAAGCTGTTTAATTAAGATATGAATTTGTTCAGGATAAGAACATCAAAAATAGACACAGGCTCAGTCTTTTGCCCCTTGATGTCTGCTCCATTCTTGAAAAAGATCATGGCTGATCTTTTAACTCAGTCCCACTTTCCTACACTAAACTCAATCCCTCGATTACCTCAATATTTAGAAAGCTATTGATCCTTGAGCCTGCACATCTTCAAGTGTATAGAATTACTCAAACTCAGCATCTATTGGATGAAGATATTTGACTGTAGCCTTGTCCCGAATTGCCAACTCTTTAATTTTGAGCCCCTGATCCCTGGTTCTAGACATCCCAGCTATCAACAAGCCACGTATAGATTTAACAAGTTTCAATGTTATCACATTGAAGTTTGCTAAACTCAGTAAGAATAAACCCAATTTGCTTAATCTCTCTTCATATGAAAAGCCTACAAACCCTGGAATTAAATAGGTAAGTCTTTTCTGAACTACCTCTCTGTTACAGAAGACTCCATCTGTAAGTAACAGAAGGCAAGACTGAGAATTGATTTTCAGTCAGTGGACAATACAGGGAAAAGGTTAACAGAGGAAGGTTTATCAAACCCTTCTTAAAAATCCTAACACATCACATTAGCTGATCCCCTATCTCCCCATCACCACCACCATCACCACCTACTCAGCTCATTGCAATTTCAAAGGGTTCCAGCAGAACTGTCAAATGTGATTTTACTTTCATAAAACCATGTTGAATCTAAACATTATATTCATAATTTTCATGTGTTTGGTCAATATTACCCTCATAATAGATGCTACCTTTTCTTTATGATGTTTGTTTAACTGATCTAAGGTTGTTTATTCTTTCTCTCTGTGACCTTTTCTTTGATACAGGAAATATATTAGCTATCTTCCAATCTGTTGAAACCATTTTGAAATCTATGGAAATTAGGAAAATGAGATTCAATATCTTTATAGCTATTTCCATCAAAACCCTTGGATTTCTCCAACATTAATTCTTTATTAATGATAATTCCTTTGAGCTCATCATTTACTCTCAAAGTCCTCCAATGTTCCTGTGAACTTTTCTGTGCCCATCTCTGAAAATACAACACAACGTGAGGTTACTCTGTTAGTTCCTTACCCCAATATAATTTCACCAGTCTTAGCCTCTAACTCTAAACTGGTCACAAATAAAAGAAACACTGCAGCTGTTTGCAATCCAAGAAACACACACAAAATGCTGGAGGAACTCAACAGACCAGGCAGCATCTTTAGAAAAGAGTACAGTTGACATTTCAGGCCGAGACCCGTCATCAGGACTGGAGAAACCGTGATTTTCCTTAATTTTTTTTTCTCCAGTCCTGATGAAGGGTCTCGACCCGAAATGTCAACTGTACTCTTTTTCATAGATGCTGCCTGGCCTGCTGAGTTCCTCCAGCGTTTTGTGTGTGTTAACTCTAAACTAATGTTCACCATGTTGTCTTAGGTTGGCTTAAAGTGGTTTAGGTTTGGCTTCCCTCTGTTGTCTGAGGCAAGGAACACAAATGCTAGAGCTGGAAATACGGTTTGTATTTCCTCTCCCTAAACTACAGTTAGGGCTTGATCACACAGAAGGGAATGCAGAGGGGGAATTATAAGGATGTAATCAGAATTGAGAATTATGGTTGTGCACAATACATGACTAGAAAGGACTTGTTTTCTATACTGTATTACAAGAGAAAGAGATTTGAATGAGATGTGAACAATTAGGAAAGACTCAGATGGGTAAACAGTATTAACCTACATCCCTTGGCTAAGAGGTTGATAACTAAGTGAGAGAGGTATATACTATTTGGTAAAAATATATGAGAAGGGTGTTGAAGGAGTATATTTTCCACCAAATAAAGGAAGAGAATCTGGAGCTTACCACAAGAGAATGTGATGGAGGTAAAATCCCTTAGCTAAGAATGGGTGAAAAAGTACTGGGATAAACACATGAACAGTCATAAGCTACAAGGCGAAGGAATGAGAAGGGGAAAGTAGGAACAACTAAACAGATGACATTTTGGCTGACATGGTCAACATAGACTGGATAGCCTCACTGCTGGCTGTAATTTCTATCATTTTGTATGAAGCGGTGTTTCAGACGTGGTGCTTCTTTCTACTGCTTGTTATACAATATTGGTTACAATCCAGTCACTTCTAATCAAGGTGGTGATGCCAAAATTTTCACATACCATCCCAGACCAGAAGCATGAGTCTCAAGTTCCCAGCCTTAAAGTGATGTCCAACAGCTTCATCACAAACAAGAGAAAATCTGCAGATACTGGAAATCCGAGCAACACAAATAGACTGCTGGAAGAACTCAGTAGGGCAGGCAGCATCTATGCAAAAAAAATACAGTCGATATTTTGGGCTGAAACCCTTCAGCAGGAATGGAGAAAAAAAAAGCTGAGGAGTATATTTAAAAGGTGGGGTGGGGGGGAGAGAGAACCTCCGGGTGATAGGTAAAACCCTAGGGCATGGGGGATAAAGTAAAGAGCTGGAAAGTTGATTGGTAAAAGAGTCAGAAGGCCATGGAAGAAAGGAAAAGGGGAAGGAGCACCAGAAAGAGGCAAAGGGACATTAAGGAGATAAGTGAGAGAGGGAAAAGGGGATGGGAAATGGAGAAAGTGGGGTGGGGGGGTTTGGGGGTCATTACCAGAAGTTTGAGAAATCAATGTTCATGCTATCAAGTTGGAGGCTACCCAAATGGAAATATAAGGTGTTGTCCTCCAACCTAAGTGTGGCCTCATCATGACAGTGGAGGAGGCTTTGGATGGACATATCGGAATGGGAAAGGGAAGTGGAATTAAAATGGGTGGCCACTGGGTGATCCCAGCTGTTCTGGCGGACGGAGTGTAGATACTCAGCAAGGTGGTCTCCCAATCCACTTCAGACCTCACCGATGTACAAGAGGCCACACTGGAAGCTCTGAATACAGTAAATGATCCCAACAGACTCACAGGTGAAGTGATGCCTCACCTGGATGAACTGTTTAGGGATGGTAGTGAGGGATGAGGTTAGAGGCAGGTGTAACACTTGTTCTGCTTGCAAGGATAAGTGCCAAGAGGGAGATCAGTGCGGAGGGCCGAATGGACAAAGAGATCGCATAGGGAGTGATTCCTGCGGGAAGCAGAAAGTGGGGGGGGGGGGGGGGGGAGGTAAACATGTGCTTGGTGGTGGGATATATTCCTTCAATGCCCCTTCTAATATTTTTACCAAATAGTGTATAGCCCTCTCCCTTAGTTATCAACCCCTTTTCCAAGGGAAATAGGTTAAATCTGTTTACCCTATCTGGGTCTTTCCTAATTTTTCACACCTCATTCAGTTTTTTTTTTAAATATAGAAAAGGAGATGTCCTCCCTTTCCAAAGAAAGGGGCTTCCCTTCCTCCATCATTAACACTGCCCTCAACTGCATCTCTTCTATTTCCTGCATGTCTGCTCTTAATCCTTCCTCCCACCATCCTACCAGGGATAGGGATTGTCTTGTCCTCATCTACCACCCCACCAGCCTCTGCATCCAGTACATAATTCTCCAAAACTTACGCCACCTCCAACAGAATCCCACCACCAGGCACTTCTATCCCTCCCATCCCCCCACCTTCTGCTTTCTGCAGGGATCACTCCCTACGCGACTCCCTTGTCCATTTGTCCCTCCCCACATATCTCCCTCCTGGCACTTATCCTTGCAAGTGGAACAAGTGCTACACCTGCCCCTACACCTCCTCCCTCACTACCATCCAGGGCCCTAGACAGTCCTTCCAGGTGAGGCAACACTTCACCTGTGAATCTGTTGGGATCATCTACTGTGTTTGGTCTCGATGTGACCTCCTGTACATTGGTGAGACCTGATGTAGATTGGGACACCACTTCACCAAACATCTATGCTCTGTTCTCCAGAACAACTGGGATCTCCCAGTGGCCACCCATTTTAATACCACTTCCCTTTCCCATTCCAATATGACAATCCATGGCCTCCTCCACTGCCGTGATGAGGCCACACTTAGGTTGGAGGAAGAACACCTTATATTCCATTTGGATAGCCTGCAATCTGATGGCATTAAACATCGATTTCTCAAACTTCTGGTAATGCTCCCAACTCTCCTTCCTCCTTTCTCCATTCCCCATCCCCTTGTCCCTTTCTCACCTTATCTCCTTGCCCACCCATCGCCTCCCTCTGGTGCTTCCCCCTTTTTCTTTCTTCCATGGCCACCTGTCTCTTTCACTAATCAGCTTCCCAGCTCTCTACTTCATCCCTCTCCCCCCAGGTTTCACCAATAACCTGGTGGTTCTCTCTCCCCTCCCCCCACATTTTAAAACTACTCTTCAGCTTTTTTTTCTCCAGTCCTGCCAAAGGGTTTTGGCCCAAAACGTCATCCTGTACTTTTTTGCATAAATGCTGCCTGGCTTGTTGAGTTCCTCCAGCATTTTGTGTCTGTTGCTCCTAAATCTTCATTCGGGGTTTCAAAATGCCACTTCCAATGAGGGAAGAAAAGGAGGACAACTGAGAACTCATTGTACAAGCCATGGAGCCCCATTCCTAAATCCTAGGATTGTACACATTATTATGGTTAGGGTACTGTACCCAAGTATGGAAAGGAAAGGGAATTGCCCACCAGAGCAAAAATAATCTCATCTGCATCACAGTCGAATGAACAAAGGTGGATTAATCTTCAGCTCCTTGAAGTATACTAATTAAAAATCCAAAAATAACTAAAATACCTCAAACCTAAAATAAGATCAGAAAATACTGGGAAAATATCAGATTAAGTAGCATCTGTAGAAAGAATTGCTGTTATTGCAGATTATTCATCCCCTTTGGATACCTAAGGTTTCCTTTTGGCCTTTATTGAAATTTACTGCTCATACACCCTATAAGGTGTAGGCCAAACCATATTTGAAATATTGTGACCAATTTTGTAACCTCACTTACTGCCCCTGGAGAGGGCCCAGAAGAGGTTTACAAGAATTATCCCAGAAGTGAAAAACTTAATATATGAGGAGTGTTTGATATCTCTGGGTCTATACTCAATGGATTTCAGAAGGATAAAGGGTTCTCATTGAAACATACCAAATACTGAAAGAATGGATATGGAGAGGATGTTACCATTAGTAGGAGAGCTTCAGAATAAATGGATATCCTTTTAAAACTGAGATGGAGAGGAACTTCTTTAGTCAGAAGGTCATGAATCTGTAGAATTTGTTGCCAGAGAGAGCTGTGGAGGCCAAGACACTGGGTGCATTTAAGGCAAAGATTAATAGGTTCTTGTTTGGTAAAGGGGTTAAAAATTACAGTGCAAAGGCAGGAAAATGGGGTTAAAAATCAGCCATGATTGAATGGCAGAGCAGTCCTGATACACTGAATGGCCTAATACTGCTCCTCTAAAATATGGTCTTAATAGTTTTAATCAGATTTCTTCTTCTTCTTCTTCCTCTTCTTCTTTTCAATATGCTTTAAAATCTTGTTGATGATGACTTTATGCATTGCAGTGATTGACATCATTTTGCCACCGATTAAACAATACTAGGGAACCAGGAAATTTTACCCTCTGGTGTTTGTGTCAGGCATGGAATGCACAAATAATGTACTTCACTTCAAATTAATGTAATCTGACTTCACAATGACTTTTTACAATGTTGTATGTGTATATTTTTCTTGACTTTTCTTCCTAAGGTTAACACAAGGACAAATTAGATTTTATTCTATGTGTGGTCTAGTGATCATTCAACCAAATGCAAGTCATAGACTTAAGCTGTCATCACTATTTCCCTTTACATTACTAAAATGATAAAATCTGTTATATTCTTCCTCTGTTCCAGAAGATGTGCCTCTGCCACACCCACAGAAGTCTTGACATCCTTAACAATCCTGATGAATATTGACTCTTGCACAACTTCAGAAAGTGCTTAATGAATTGTCTAAAGCTTAGTTCTTTCTGTGGCTTCCCAGTTATGCTGAGTATACTGGGAGGGGTGTCAATGGATTTCTAGGTACCTGAGCATCAAGTGGTTAGAAAGTTCCCTCTTTGTCTGAAAGCAAACTGTGTGGATCAGGCAAGCCTCTTCTCAGTACCACCTTCTTTGCAATATAATGAACATATTAATTTGTTTCCTAGCTTCAAAAATAGAGAAAAAAGATGTTGGACAATATCCATTTTCTCATCACCTTAAAGCATGCCAGAAACTATTTATCTAATTTTAATGCTCAGCGCTGCATTACAACTGGACAGAATGGAAGTTAAAGTCAAGCAGTCACAATGCTTAACTTCCACCTGGCTGATTTTGTTGTTTGACTCAAGCAGAGACCCAGGTAATGCTAGTTGTGGAAGGAGTCAAACTGCTGAGCCATTCTTGCTCTTTGCTCACTGGTGAGATCCCGTTGGCCCTTGGCCCAGCATGCCTCTAGAACTGAATACCTCCTTTACGCTACACTGGTTTAGCAGTGGGCGATGGATGGAGAAAGCCAATATCGTTCAGGCCTCCTCTTCTATAGCCAGGGAGTAAACTGCTCTATGTGCCTGTGTGTCTGTAGCCCTCTGTCCACCTGTAAATACCTCTACGTATCTGTGCATCCGTGTAACTCTGTACAAACCTTCCATCCACATGTCTATGCCTGTGCAAACATCTCTGTATGTATATAACAATGTACCACTGCATGCGTTTCTCAATATATCTTCTAAATAGATCAGATTCACCCATGGGCAGACTTTTAACATTCACGGACCTTTGCCAAGATTGCCTTTATATCATGACCTCCAGCTAAGCACTTTTGAGGGAAGCTGGGCAGGAAGGGGGGGTCCGAAAGATATGCTGGCACCACATTTGGCACCCATACATACAAAACATGCTTAATTATCTGGTCCATATTTAGAAGATTCTATGGACATTATAAAAACAATATATGCATGCATCTGATTTAAAGTCACCCAACAAAACCGTTAACTCGATGTCATCATCAAATAAAATCTGAACAGAAATTGCAAAGTGTGTTAAGGTGTGCCTCCTGCAAACAAAATGATATTCTAATTATTGTACGCATCAGGTGCAGAGTTGATTGATTGTGTTAGCAACTGTGGTGTGCACTGCGGCAAATTTTGGCAGTAACCGCTCACAGAAATTTGTGTTATTAATTTAAATATTAATAGCAAACATGAAGTGACATTTTACAACATTTGTTTACATAGCATGAATTATTACTG